>NW_022589745.1:6057457-6113891 GCF_004348235.1 Phoca vitulina | reverse complement strand
GTGTGGCGTGTGCATTCGTGTGAGTGTGCACGTGTGTGTGAGCACACACGGTGTGGGTGGTGCATGCCTGTGTGTGTGGTGCAGGCGTGTGTGTGGTGCGTGTGCACGTGTGGCGTGTGCATTCGTGTGAGTGTGCACGTGTGTGTGTGCACGAGTGGTGTGTGCGGTGCATGCCTGTGTGTGTGGTGCAGGCGTGTGTGTGGTGCGTGTGCAGGTGTGGCGTGTGCATCTGTGTGAGCGTGCACGTGTGTGTGAGCACACGTGTGCTGGGTGTTAGAGGAGACGGGGTGACCCCTAACCACAGGAGTGTTTGAACTGACCCAGGAGGGGGCCAGCCCCAGGCTGCCAAGTGCCCCTTTCTGCGGCTGCCGGTGGGAGACGTGTCGCACCAGGGCCAGTCCCTCCCAGCAGAGCCTGGGACTCCGGGTTAAGAGAGGCAAGCCCTCAGAAATAGTAAACCACTGTTTTCTTGCCGGCTGTTTGCCCTTATTAATTCAGGTAGCAATTACCCATTCCGAATATTTGGCGACTAATTAGTTTTTCCTGTGGAGAAGGCAGAATGAGGAATGTTTTGCTCTGACCCGATCCACTTTCTCAGTTTCCCGAGGAGGGGGCTCAGGGCACGGAAGGAGGGAAGAGGCAGAGGGTGCAAGAAACCTGCCCAATGCCTGGGATGCCCCTTTAGCTGTCAGGTCTCCGCTGCGAGTGTGGAGCATGATAAAAATAACCCGCCCGATGTTGGTTTTGTTCTTGCTTTCGTGTTGCCTGGCCCGTTTCCCCTGTGGGTGCCGCTCCCGGCGGTTTGCCTGATCATGTGGCACTGGTGTCAGAGCAAAAGTCCCAGGCTGCTTGCTGAGCTGGGGTCCCCCCTTTGGAGTTGTGCCCTCTGAATCCACCAGGTGACCAGGGACCCTGAGTGCAGGGGCAGCGTACTTGGTGAGAGCATAGGCACAGGCTTGGGGGGCTGGGAGGCCAAGGGGCACACCGTTCGGGGGGACAGGTTGGAAGAGACAGCCGGGGGTCCTGTCTGCCTGAGCTCAGCTGTGAGTTGACTTGGAGATGGTTTCTTAACCTTGAAGCCCCTTCGTCAACATCTGGCCTTGATTCGCCTTTTTAGTGCTTGAACCTTTTGCTCCTGGGGGTCTAGTTGTCCGGGACGTTACTGATCATAGAGGAGCCTCTCAGAAAGGGTTCCAGGAGGTAGGACGGTTTGCAACTCAGAAAGGGTTCCAGGAGGTAGGACGGTTTGCAACTCAAGTCTGAGCAGCCTCCTGAATTGGAACACCCCACAGGCATGGGTCTATTTTGGGGAAGTGGTTAATAGGTAAGTCAAACAAACATTGCTCTACCTTTTCTGGGGACTGGGGAGCAGGGGGGCTCAGGCCGTGGGGAGCTAGACCCAGAGCTGGGCACTGCAGCCCGGCTTACCAGAATGGGGCAGTGGGGGGCTTCCTCTGAGCCCCTCGTGTGCTTGCTGCCCGCAGGGACACGCAGGGCTCTGTGAGATCCTGGCTTTGTGTCCAGCACTGTTGTGGTCTCTGTCCCTGCAGGGCACTCTCCACCCGCCTCTCGTTTCAAATGAAAATTTCTGACCGTGGTTGGAAGGCCTCCCGGCCACCTTCTTCCTGGAGCCGTGTGGCGGGGCCTGGTCTTGGCTCGGCCTGCTGCCGGACTTCCTCGTCCTCTGTGGCCACCCTTACAGACCAGTGCCCGCTGGCTGGCTGCACCCCCCCCCACCCCCCATGCCACCCAGCTGCAGAGGCCTCCTTCAGCCTCACCAGGCCCCTGACTGCTCTGCACGTGCCTGTCTGTCTGACACAGCTGGGCCAGCCCTGCTGATGCAGGGATTTGGCTCCGGTCACTCGCACAGTTGCACTGCTTGCCCTATAACTTACTGCAGCTCAAGGCCACGGACCTTGTCTTCTGGTATTTGGGGTTTCCCCGGGGTGCCACGGCTTGTGCTCTGTGCTGGAGGGTGGCCGCTGACTGGCGACACTTTCGGGCTGGTTTCTCCCAGCTATGGTGGCTGCAGGTCCTGTTTGGATAGGCTCAGGGAAGGTGCCAGGGTCCTGGAGCCAGGCCTGGCTCTGAGTCCCGGTTCTTCCAGTTGGGCGTGACCCTGGGCAGCTTACGTCATCTGTTTGAGCACCGCTTCCCGCATGATGCCCGAGTCTTTGGTGTATGCAGCCCGCAGAGTTGGTGCCAGAAGGAGCCAGACCCTCAGGGTTCCCAGGGGGTGGCCTCCCCGGCACAGTTCACATACAGCCCAGACAAGTGGCCTTGGGGTCTCCCTTTAATGCCCCAGGAATCTGTGGGGAGCAGAGCATTACTGCCTCCTCCTTGGATCTAAGAGAGCACCCCCCTTCCCCCCCCCCCCCCCCCCCCGCCTTGGCTGGGATTTGGGTCAAGGCCCCTCCCAGATGGGTCCCAGTTTACCTGAGGGGCTGCATTTAAATCAGCTCCCACACCGAATTTCTAGGCTGGGACATGAGGTGGCTTTGGGACCCAGTCCAGCCGCCCTGATGGCTACAGACGGGTTTCCTCCGGGGTGTGAAGCTTCAGACACAATCCCTTCAGCTGTCTTGGGAAATGCAAAAACACCAGGTGCAGTCCTGTCGGTTAGAGTTTCCATTTACATTACCTGGGGCTTTTCTGTCCAGCCTCCCCCACCCGCTCTTGCAGCCAGGACTTCACTGTTCCCAGGTCACAACCACCCGAGGAATGTGCCAGTCAGCGAGGCTGGGCTGCTCACTGTGGGCGGATGCACCTGTCACAGGGACTGTTCGCCCCAAAAGGCAGGGCGACACAGCAGCTTTGGAGGGAGGGGTCCTTCGTCCAGATCCCTCTCATTACCTGGGTGGCCTTGGGAAAGGCCTCTGAGCATGGAGACTGTCGTGCTTCCTTGGCTGTGGGGTGAGGATGAGGTAAGCTAAGGAACACAGTGGGTCTGGCATAGGGCTTGAGAAGTGACAGCTGAGAGTGAGAATAGCAACCACCCGTGGCAGGCTTCCTATCTCCCACTCTGTGGGGTGCTTGCGAGTGTCACCTCATCTGGATGGCACAGCAATCTTACAACGTAGAAAGCCTGATTACCCCCATTTTACTGATGGGGAAACTGAGGCATGGAGGAGTGAAGTAAGGTGCCCAAGGTCACCGAGCTGGTAAGAAGCAGAAGCCCGCATTTGCACCCAGGCAGTCGAACTCCAGGGCCTGTGCTGGCCCCAGTCCCCATTCTATGCAGGATGTCACCACCCTTGGGGGCTGCTGGCCGGTGTAGCTCCCCAGGCTGCACAGCCGTGGTCCAGGGCCCTCAGCAGCTCCTGTCTCTTGAAGTCCCCAGTGGGCATCGGTGGCTGGCATGACCTGCCCAGGCCCCCGTGCTGTGGTTGGCTAAAGCCCCTTGGCAGCCCTGGGAAGGCCAGCTCCAGATCCTGCCGCCCCACCTGCAGGCGGGCTGGAGCTGGGGAGAGCGTGGGCTCAGAGCCAGAAGAAGCTGCTCTCCTCCAGCTCTGACGTTCATAACTGCGGGCCTTGGTTTTGTCACTAGTAAGAGTAAGACAGAGTGGCTACTATTATTATGGAGGCTATTCTTTAAAAACTTTTTAAAGACTTTACTTTTAGAGCAGTTGCAGGTTCACAGCACCATTAGGGGGAAGGTACAAAGAGTTCCCCTATACCTCCCGCCCCCACACAGGCACAGCCTCCCCGTTAACAACAGCCCCCTCCAGAGTGGGACGTTTGTTACGGTTGGCGAACCTACAGTGACACGTCGTCATCAGCGTCACCCAAAGTCCACGGCTGACATCACGGTCTTCTCTTAGTGTGTACGTTCTGTGGGTTTGGACAAATGCACAGGGACGTGTGTCCACCATTATCACATATACAGAGTAGTTTCCCGGCCCTAAAAACCCTCCGTGCTCTGCCTGTCATCCCGCCCCTCTCCCCTCCATAACCTCGGGCAACCACTGATCTCCTTATTGTCTCCGTAGTTTTGCCTTTTCAAGAATGTCATATGGTTGGAATCCTGCAGTATGTGGTGATTCCAGATTGGATTAATTCACCTAGAAATACGCATTTAGGTTTCCTCCATGTCTTTTCCTGGCTTGTAGCTCATTTCTTTTTAGTGCTGAATAATATTCCATTGCCTGGATGTTTCACAGTTTATCCGCTCACGTGCTGAAGGACATCTTGGGTGCTTCCACGTTCTGGCAATTAGGAATAAAGCTGCTATACACATCCGAGTGCAGGTTTTCATGTGGATGTAAGTCTTCAACTCCTTTGGGTAAATACTAAGGAGCATGACTGCTGGATCATATGGTACCAGTAGGGTTTAGTTTTGTAAGAAACCACCAAACCGTCTTGCAAAGTGGCTGCAGATTCTGCATTCCCGCCAGTGACGCATGAGCGTTCCTGTGGCTCCCTGTCCTCCCCAACACTTGGTGTTGGCAGGGTTCCGGGTTTTGGCCAAGCTGATAGGCATGTGGTATCTCCCTGTGGTTTTAACGGGTGTTAGCTTTCCTTTTTAGCCTCACCTAGATCCCCCTGCTGTTTCTTTCTATGCTTTGTTTATTGTTTATTCAACGAACCTTTCTGGAGGACCTTGTCCTTTTAGGCGTGCGGGTCCACTAGCACGACTCAGCGCTTGCGCATTGCCTGTTAGAAGCCGCGCCGTGCCTTGTGCGCATGCGTGTTGCATGCGTGCTACGTAATTCTCGGTCGTAGGAGTGACATGGCTCCGCAGAGGGACTCTGGCAGAGGTACTGGGAGAGACGGGGGGCGCACATCACTGTGGCATTTGGCTGCTCCTTTAGGGTCCAGGCAGGGACCCCTCCTGCCTGTTCTCGGCTTGTTCTCAGCCCAGCAAAGTGCCTGAGCTGTGGTGGACACTCAGGACATGTTTGTTGAATGAATAAGAGGAAATCAAAGAAGGGATCCTAGAGGAGGTGGCTTTTAAGCTGGAGGAGAGAAGAGGGGGGAAGGGCAGGTGCCAGGCTCAGAGTCGTGGAAATGCATGTAGCTTGCAAACTGGAATCAAGCAAGAGTTCTGGTTGGGCTTCGTTTTGTCACAAGCTGTGTGTTTGGGGCAAGTGAGTTCCTGGAGGAAAGTAGTAAAGATCCATCTGTTTGTTCGATAAACATTTCCTTGCCATCTAGCCCATCGATGCCAAGTGAAGGCTAACATGAGGCTGTGGGCAGTGCTGGCAGGCTGCTGGGGGAACCAGTCAGGCGCCCATGATGTCCTGGGCACTGAGGGGGACTCATACAGGGAGGGGAGCGTCAGGAGGAGGGCATCAAGCCAGGGTCAGAACACAGGGCGCTCTGCAACTGTGGCTTCATAGGGGAGCGGGTGTCAGAGAGGGAAGGGCAGGCAGAGCAAGGAAGCTGCTAAAGCTTGGATCTGGGGGTGCAAGAGCCTTGGTGTGGGCGCCCTGGGAGGGCCCTGGTCACGCCGCGCGGGGACTGGAGGGCATATGATGTTTTCAGGGCAGTGGTGCTCGTGTCGTGTGAGCTAGGAGTCGCCTGGTAAAAGAGCAGATCCTTGGCTTCATCCTGGGTGGAGAACACAGAGATGTTGACTCAGCAGGGCCCGGGACCATGCATTTTCATTTTGTGGGCGTGATTTTGGCACCCCAGGAAATCCTGCTGCTGCCGGCCCTTTGACATCACAGAAATGCCTCTCTCGGAGCTGGGAGCCTAAGGAAGCTGGAAACCCGTGCAAGTCCCTAACCTTGCTGCTTCTGCGGGAGCCTGGGAGGCTCACGTCCTGACCACCCAGTCTCCGCTGGCCCCGGGGGACATGCTCCCGGGGGCACGTGGGCAGGGACGTCGCATGGGGCCTGATTTCCCTCCTTGGTCAGGTGGCAGTCCGGCAGCTCGTCGCTCACTTCATCACATTTCTCACGCTGGCGTATCCCTCCGGGTTCAAGAAGCAATTTCAGATGGCTCATATGGTATCAGATACATGAGTATGGGGCAGATATTACAAGTGGGAGACACAGAGAGCGGAAAACAAAGGAGGGGACGAAACAGAGTGAGGAAGAATGATGCTCAGTTATCTGGGCTGTCACTCCCCTTTAACCTGTTCTCATTTCTTTCGGGGTTTATGGCTGTGAGAAGGATTAGGGTTTAAGCTGCCAAAAGCCTCACATCTCTATAGACGCTAAAGCTACCAAAGCCATACTTGATTTGCTTAATGAAATGTTGTGCTTCCTAGCAGGCACGCGGTGTCGAGGGAGTATTGTCTGGCGGCGAGAAAGTCTGGATGCCTGGCCCGCATCTGAGTGCTGGGTCCCGGGACTGCTTGCTCAGGCCTCCGAGAGCCAGGCCTCGGGTCATCCAGAGGCGGCCACTCCACCCTCGGGGGCCTTCCAGGAGCCAAAGGGGCCATGAGCCCCCATCTTGAGGATGTTGGGTAGAAGGAGAAGCCCCTGGGATTACATCTGCTTCCTGGTCCTTCAGGGAGAGGGAACCCCCTGGTTTAGGAGCGTTAAAAGCCATGGCCGCACCCTGGTGTGATGTCCCTCGGGCAGGTCTGTCCCCGCACACAATTTGCCTTTGGGTTCCGGGTGGTAGGAATCACCTCGTGGGTGAATGAGCCTCCCAGCTGAGACAGTAAAGCAGACTGAGCCAGATCAACCACAGCAGCAGCCCCCGCTCCTCTCCCCGGAGGGCGGGCCCACGTTGTGCTGTTATCTGCCGAAACATGGGATTTCTGAGAGTTGTGGTAATTTTTTGGTTTTGGACTCGAGCATTTGATTGTTCTCTCCAGTGATCTTCCTTTTCTCCCCTTCTTGAACTTCCTCAGGAACACGAGTCAGATGCGGCATCTGCTCTGTGTGTGTGTGTGTGTGTGTGTGTGTGCGCGCGTGCGAGGGTGCGACTTTCTCTAAATAGTAATTATTAAGCAAAACCAAAGGGGAGTCTTCTGTAAGGATATTTGCCACTTAAACAATCATTAATTGAGGTTGTAAAGTGTTGTATTCCTAGGTCCTTACATCACTCCCACCACACCTGGCTTGAGAGCTGGGCCTGGTCGCCTAGTTGACGCCACCTCGTCCCCAAGGGTGGCTTCTCTCCTCGGACATGGTCTTCAGCCCCTTCCCTCCACCCTCTCTCCCAGTCTGGCTTTTCCAGGACCATTCATGTTGGTTCCCGCCGCAGGGTCCAGAGCCCCCTGGCACTTGCGGATCTTGGCTGGTGAGGTCCTCTGGTTGGAGGGAGGAGTGTGCATTTGGGTGTATAGCCCAGGGCTCGCCATCTTGGTGGTGCATTCGTGTGGGACCTGCGAGGCTCCTGGAGGCCAGTGAGGGGGATGAGGCAGGGCTGAGGTTGGGCTGCTCGTGCCCACGGGAGGGCCCGAGGTCACTGTGTGAGGCCTCAGGAAGGGTGCAGAGGCCACGTGGCAGTGCTGTGTCCTCTGCCTCTTACAGTCCCCTCTCTCCAGCCCAGGGCTTTGGACGAACAGAGGCAGCTAAAGAACAGGGTGCTCAGGGGGTGAACACTGGAGCTGGTTTCCAGGCTGGGAACGTACAGGTTGTGTGGGCCGGGAGAGCTGGGGGGGCCGGGTTGGGCTCACCTGGGTGGCAGAAGCCATGGTCGTGGGTGAGTTGGTGGCAGCACCAGGGAAAGGTGGGGGGAGCTAGCTTCTCCACAGGGTGAGAGCTAGCCTCACGGCCTCAGATGGAGGGTGGTGGCCAGATGCATGGACCAGACTGGTGGGTGTCCTGGAGGGAGTGGTCAGCAGGGATCTAGGCCGGGACAAACCCCTCCTCCTTCCTTCCCTCCCTCCCTTCCTTTCTTCACTTACTTCTCACCTGACTTAGGCGTCCTGTCGGGCACTGGGGAGATGGTGAATGTGGCACGGCCCCGCCCTCAGCAGCTCTCTGGTCTCTGACTTCTTGGGGTAGGAGGGTCTGTAAACACGGGGTCGGGCCAGGCCCCAGAGTTTCCAGCAGCCCGTGTGCCTCAGGAAACAAGGATTAGGGGTGTTTCTGTAGCACCTTCCAACAAAGAATGAGGCCTCCCTGACAGCACTGTTGCCCCCTCATAGTGGTGCGGGTTAAAATGAGAGGCGCACCCACCCGAGCTTCCAGGCACCCCCTCATCTGGGTCCTGCCTCAGCCCCAAGGAGGCAGCCTGGTCACCACCAGCGCTTGGTGGCTCAGGACCCAGGCTTGGGAGAGGAAGCGACTCGCCCCCAGCCCACGCAGCATGCCCCGGCCTCACACAGCACCAACCTGCTGCCGAGGTAGATGGGATGGTGAGACAGAGAACATTCTAGAGGCTCTGGAAGAGCGAGGACTCTGGGTGATAATGGGGCTTTATTCAGTGTGGTCTAAAGGATGAGGCACAAGTAGATGTATTAGGTTAACTATACAAAATTGTCAGTTTATAGGGCCAAAGATGATCAAATATGGTTTCATGTGGTCTGCCTGGTGTTGGAAGGGCATATGAAGAAAACTCATATTGTATTTTAGAATAGGGGGGTCGTCTCATTCTGACCGAGACTGTCCCTCCAAGGAAACCTGTTCTGCGGTATTTCTCCCAAGTGCAATCCGAGGATCCATTCGGGGTTGGGGTGGGGGTAGGAGTTTAACTGTCACTCTTTGAAGGCATAGCCCCGTGTTCTCCTGGGTTTAGAGATTTCCTGTGACTTGTTAGCTCATCAGCCATGAGTATATTCAGCCTCCTCTGTTCCAGTCTGTGTGTTACACTTCGGTATCTTTTGGGATAAGCAGTGTTTACCATCTACTACAAAATATAGTTCCTTTTCCGCCCCTGTATTAGCCAGGGTTCTTCAGAGAAACAGAACCAATAAGGTGTGTGTGTATATGTGTATATAACGTGTATGCATACATATATATGGAAGAGTGAGAAAGCAAGTGAGAGATTTTAAGGAATTGGCTTACATGATTAAGGAGACTGGCAAGGCGAAAATCTGCAAGGTGGACCATCGGACTGGAGACCCAGGGAAGACCTGATGTTGCATTTCAAGTCCAAAGGCCGTCTTTGGCCAATTTCCTTCTTGTTTAGGGAACGTCAATCTTCATTCTATTCAGCCCTTCAACTGATTGGAGGAGGCCCACCTACATTATGGAGAGCAGTCTGTTTACTCAAAATCCACCAATTCAAATGTTCATCGCATCTGTAAACATCTTCATAGGAACTTCCAGAATAATGTTTGACCAAATATCTGGGGCCAGCCAAACTGACACACAACTAACTATTACAGGTCCTAAAATTACATCTTTCCAATATCCAGAAGTTTCTTTGGTTTTAGAAGGCTGATGTAGTTAGTACACGCAAGGTAGGTTCCAGATTCCATGGAGTGACAGAAATGCATAAAGCTCCATGAGCAAGGCTAAATTCTTTCTATCAATTAATTATTGGGCTTAGGATAGCCATTCTGTGCCCATCTTGGGCAGTGCGAGCATTACATAATTTATAAAATAGGTCACACCTCAGAGTCTTCTTTGCTGCAAGTCAATTTTTTTTTTATCAAAACTTCCCTCCCTTCCTCCCTCCCTTCCTCCCTCCCTTCCTTCCGTCCTTCATTCCTTCCATGTTTATTGGGCATCTAATATATTCCAGGTACTAGGCCAGGCAATGGGGGATCAGGAATGAAGGTATCCTACTATCATAGTGACTTAGAGCCTGAGAGGGGCTCCTGGTGTAGAGTCAGTCTCCTAAAGGTTAGAATTCGGCCTCAGGAGCCGGGTTCCCTTCCTGTTCTCTAAGGCTTCCTTAGCAACATAAGGTCTTACATGCAGCCTGCAATAGGCCTGGGTTGTCCTGGGGGCAACACTCCATCTTTTACAGTGTGTCTTTTCTTCTAAACAGAGGGGTCTTGTCCCCTTTCCCTAAAGGTGGGATTGAGGACCAGCAGCTTCACCTGGCAGCTGGTCGGAAATGCAGACTCTCAGCCTACCCAGTGAGCATCTGCATTTTAACAAGATCTTCAGGAGACTCCTATGCATGAAAGTCTCACATGTGCTTCCCTTGTGCTTGTTTCCCTCAAAGACACAAGGAAGTTCCACGTAAGGTCTGGAAGAATTGAGGGCCTAGCCAATGGACTAGCCTGCTTGGGAAGATTTTCACCCAGTGTAAGAGGCTGGACTTTCTTCTGAAAGAGGCCTGGGTGGCCTCTTCTTGGGCTCAGAGAGGGGTGGACGGAGGCTCCCCCCAAGGAGGAGAGCCTGTGTCTCTGCACCTGCACTGTCCTCTCAAGAGGCTTGGGCAAGATCCTTCACTTCTCCACGATAGTTTTCTCTTGTATAAAATGGAGATGATAAAAAAAAAAAAATCCTCTTTTCTGAGTTGCTGGGAAACTTTGCAGATGCACAGGGTGTGGATGGTGTGTTGGGAGCCGGGTGTGGCTTGTGATGTCCCCGCGGCACAGGGGGCGGGGCGGGGGGGCTGGAGCCCGCTCCTCATCGCTGAGTCGGGGGAACGCCTGCTGCATAGGCTGGCCCGAGGATTAAGAGACTCTGCATGCACAATGCTAAGGTGACAGCTATTATGTTCCTAACAGCGGGCTTGTGTAACTGCCCTGCCTGCGACGGCGGTATGCTCTGGCTTCAGGGAGGCCCGGCACCTGAATCATCCAAGGACAGGTGGGGGCAGGTCGAGGAAGAGGCCACGCTGGGCTGTGGCCATGCCTTCTAGATTGTTCACAGAGGCACCCCTTATCCCAGGGCACTCAGGCCTAGATTCCTGAGCGAATCCGTAAGAAGCACAGAAGTTAACATGACATGTTGCTAAGTAGATTTCTTTTAAAAGGTGTTCTCTCTCTGAGGTAATGACAGATGTGAGTGTTGCTATGGTGACAAGTCGTCTGTTTGGAAGCACACAGCACAATGGTTTAGACGGCTTGCCTACGATTTATGGTTGTGGGAGGTAAGCAAGGCCCCTCTTGGGAAATGTTAGTGAGGGGTCTTCTCCTTCTGGGTTCTGGTTTCCAAAGCTGATTTTATTTTGTGCCTTAGGTGACCGGGTGAGATGGGGAAACGGTCGTGTGTATTTAGCCGGACAGAATCTATGCACGGCACATGGTTGAAAGTTTGGGGTCTTTTCAAGAATTGAAGGTGATTGGAAAAAAATCCCGTGAGGAGCAGAATCTGTAGCCGGCCGTGAGGTCATTTCAACACGACAAGTGCTCATGGACAGCCTGCTGTGCCCTGAGGGTCCCGTGGAGGTGGAAGGGTGGGCACTGAGATGTGAATGTGAGTGAGCCGGGGGCCCTGGTCCTCAGGGGTCAGGGCGGAGGGCTGGACGCAGGGCAGACGGGGCTCCAGGCTTCTAGTGCCGTGGAGACAGCCGGGATGAGTCCTGGTGCAGGGGGCCCGCCGCGCCTCGTTTGGATGTGTCTGGAGTTGTGGAAGCTTGACTGCCCTACACTCTCCTACAAATGAGGAGAGCTTGTCGGGAGGTTCTAGCTGGGGAGCCACCTACTCCAAACCCTTGACCCCAGAAGGGTCCTCCTCTCTTGGGGAAAGTCATCCTCTTGCTCCGAGCAGCTTCCAGAGGGATGCACGGGAGTGGTGGGGGAAGTGGGGGACACCGCCTAGCCAGCCAGGTCAGCCTGGTCAACCCTGGCGATCAGTGGGGTGACAGATGCTGCAGCTAGAGTGCCCTCACATCCTGTTCTAGAGACATGTATCCCCGGTGTCCTGGTCCGCTCGGGCCTGGCCTGCCAATGCGTCACCTTGAGCAGATGCAAATCCTCATCTTGGTGTTTCATGGCTTCTGCATCTGTTCTTTGATTTTTCTGTATTTCGTCTCTTTTGAATGAGAAAAAAAAAATGCCCCTGCTTATGAGAACAGAAGGAGCCAAGTCCTCATTTCTTAGTGGGGAACGGCATCTCATTGCTGTCCACTGAGCTGTCTGTCATGGTTTTTAACCGGGACCCAGCCATGACCTGTCCCTGACACCATCCCACGAACGTGCTCCTCAGGTGCAGCTCTGAGCTCATCCTCCACGGTTCTTCTCCAGCTGTTTCTGTTCTCTTTACTCGGCTCAACCCAGAAGGCAGATGCTCTCTCCAGAATTCCGAGCAGACCCCTCTCTTTCTTGTTCTCCCACTGGATCTCCTGATCACAGATGCAAAGATCCACAGATGGAGGATGGAGACACTCTTTGAACACAGCCCTGCCCCGGGGATGCGATTTCCTGCCCAGTGTTCAGGACTCCTTTTGTTGGAGATAAGAAACACATGACACCCGCCAGGGGCTGCCTCGTGCCTTTCCTGTGACAGTTTCTAGCAGGGACGGGGAGGGAAAGGAGATCGCCATCTGCGGGTACCCATCAGGACATGGACCCTAGCCTGGGTAGCCACACACCAGCTAGCAGTTGGCTTTGACCTCAGATCTGGGCTGCTTGTCACACTGCATTGCCGACTTGCCCACTGGCTTCTAGGAGGGCCGGTCAACAGTAGATGATCCCACAGATGTGGACCCAGCGGCACCACCCAGCTACGGCGTGTCACTGAGCACCCAGCTCAGCTTGGACAGAGTTAATTCGGATGACAGCTGTGTAAAAGGTCACACAGCAGTCCGCATGTGGGCAGTGGGCAAATTCTCACGGTGCAGGGGCCTGGACTAGCTGTGCCGGCTCAGACAGCAAATCCCAAATCCCTCTCTCTGGGGCAGACTCACATTAACCACGCTCCCAGCACTGATGTCTATGCTGGATGTCAGCTTGTTATTTTATAGGGAGAACCCCATCTGTCGAAGGGTCCAGAGAGCTGAGTCCTCTGCTTACCCTAGTCTGTGTGGGGAAATCTACCTGGCAAACTCCTTAATCCAACGGTTGCCTGGTGACTGTGGGCTCAGAGCCAGGGAGCAGGCTAGCAGAGACATTAAGCTTCAGTGCATTTCTCTCCCCAGTCTCTGTTGCGAGGGGCGCCGGCCATGGGGACCGGAGAATTAAAACCCATTCCTGAGACAGACCTGCTTCTCTCCTGGCTCCCTGTTTTTCTGGGTTTCTGTGGCTGAAAGATTCTCTACTCTAAAGAACAGTTTCCTTTAGTTATAGGACTCATTTTAGAGACTGTCTTGACTTTCCCCCTATTTCACTTGTGTTCCCGGCTGGACTGATCTCCAGGCTAATGGTGTCTCGTATGAAATTTCCCAAGCTTCTGAGCACACTGTGGAAAAGGACTTTGGGGTCTCACCGAGGTGGGGGGATTGGTTCTTAGTTCCCCTTTCTGCCTTTGCTTGTTGTCACCACTCAGCCTGTAGGGAGGCCTACAAAGGGCTTTCGTGGGAGATGTTACCATCCTGTCCCCGAGCAGGGCCGTGAGACCAGCCTGAGCAGCTGTAAGGGCAGATGCAGGTTTATGGGGCTTATACTTTTTAGGCTCCTCTTTAGGATGAAAATACAGAATTTAAGATATAGTATTAGGTACACAAAATGACTACTTATTTAAAAAGGGCCTAGGTTAGTAAGGAGCCTGAAGCATTTAGCTTTATGAAAGGCCTGAAATATTGACCTCTGGCAGGGGGTATGGTATAGATGGGGTGGGTTTGCATCCAGAGGATCCGTGATTACAGACTGTGGGCGCTCAGGACGGTGTCTTATTGCGCCTAAGCTTAAAAGCGTACACTGAGGGGCGCCTGGGTGACTCAGTTGCTAAGCGTCTGCCTTTGGCTCAGGTCATGGTCCCAGAGTCCTGGGATGGAGCCCTGCATCGGGCTCCCCACTTGGCGGGGGGCCTGCTTCTCCCTCTCCCTGTGCTGCTCCCCCTGCTTGTGCGCTCTTTCTCTCTGTCAAATAAATAAATAAACAAAATCTTAAAAAAGAAAAAAAAAAGCGTACATTGATAATACACAAATCATGCATGGATTTGCTCTTACACCTGTAAGGGAAGGAATAATGTGGAACGACCTGGAACAAAAAGGACATAATTCTCCTCTAATTCTGTTGCTCAACCTGCCTTCTCCTGTAAGTAATCCCTACAGACAATTCAGGGCACCTCCCAGGCCTTTTTCTTAACAGATGTAGGTGCATATCGCCCTCATTATTTCAAAGCATGTGTGGTAATCTGCCGTGTGTCTGCTCACAGTTTACATGGCCAATCACCTTTCGATAAGCATGTAGGTTTATTTCAGTTGGTTGCTTTTACAAACAGTGTGGCAGTGATTGTCCTTTTGTGAACATTTTCTTGCACGTTTGGACCTCTGGGAATGTTTCTGTGGGGCAGGCAACTGGAAATGGTGCACGGGGTGAAAGGGTGTGGGATTTAACATGTGGGCAGACTCAGTAAATCGTTCTCTAGAAAGACGGCCCCGATTTACACTCCTGTGATGGTATAATGGTACTTCTTTCTCTATATGCTTCTCACTGTCTACTTTTGTCAACATGATGGGTGAAAAATAATATCGTTATTGGGTCTTTTTGGATACCGTTTTAATATGAATATATATGATTGTTAGTGACTAACATTTTGTTTTGACTTGGACCAACCCCAAAATGAATGCATTCTGCCAGAAAATCCCGTTGAACCAATGTTCAGACCATGTACAGGTTCTGGCCACTTCCTGCCACCTACACTGTTACCACCTGGCCGGTGCTGCCAGGTTCCTGGGTCTGGAGGACTGCAGTAGCGTCCTCACTGGTCTTCCTGCCTCTGGGATTGGCTATTTCAGTGATGGCCCTCAGATCATCCCTTTACAACTGCTGGGCTTGAGACCTTCCAAAGCCCCTGCCCTCCCGTCTCACTCATCCGTGACGGAAGGTGAAGCCCTTGTTATGTCCTGCAAGGCCCCACACGGCCTCGGCACCATGTCCCCCCCCGCCCTCTCCCCATTGCTAACTCAGTTCCAGGCACACTGACCTCTCTGCTCTTCCTCTGCTCAGATGAGCGTCCACCATGGGCTTTGGCACAGGCCGATTCTCCATCTGGAAAGTTCTTCCCCCAGATATTCACACAGACAACTACCTCACCTCCTTCACATCTTTGTCTAAATGTCATTTTCTCAGTAAAGCCTACCCACATTTAAAACTGCAAACTCTTCATCTTTGTGGCTGTGTTTATAGATTTTTATGGCACTTTCGAACATATTATATAATTACTTACTATTCTGTTTATTGTTCATTATCTGTCTCTCCCAGCTATAATGTCAGATTCTCAAGGGGAGGGCTCTTTTATGTTCCCCTCTCCATTTATTTAAACAAGCAAATGAAATACCAAAACAGTTCACCCAATTCTTCTACTCCCTACCGCCCACCTCTGGCAACTGCTAATCTGTACTCTATGAGTTTGGTTATCTGTGAGTGCAGGTTTTTTTTAATTAATTTTTTTCTAAGATTCCGCCTGTAAGAGAGATCATTTATCTTTCTCTGTCTGACTTGTTACACTTAGCGTAATACCCTTGAGGTCCATTCATGGGGCAAATGGCAAGATTTCATTCTTTTTTATGGCCGAATAACATCCCACTACATGGGTATACCACAATTTCTTTACCCATTCATCCATGGGTGGACACTTAGGTTTGTTTCCATGTCTTGGCAATTGTAAATAATGCTGCAAAGAATATGGGGGTACATCTTTTTAAGTTAGTGTTTTCATTTTCTTTGGATGAATACTCAGAAATGGATTTGCTAGATCATAGGACAGCTCTAATTTTAATTTTTTTTTTAAAGATTTTATTTATTTGACAGAGAGAGAGATAGAGGAGGAACACAAGCAGGGGGAGTGGGAGAGGGAGAAGCAGCCTCCCTGCTCAGCAAGGAGACCGATGTGGGGCTCGATCCCAGGACCCTGAGATCATGACCCGAGCCGAAGGCAGACGCCTAACGACTGAGCCACCCAGGTGCACCTCTAATTTTAATTTTTTGAGAGACCTCCATACTGTTTTCCACAGTGGCCACACCTGTTTTTATTCCCACCAATAGTGCACAAGATGCCCTTTTCACCATATCCTTGCCAACACATGTTATTTCTAGTTTTTTTGATAATAGCCACTCAAACAGGTGTGAGGTAATGCCTTATTGTGGTTTTGATTTGTATTTCCCTGATGATGAGTGATGTTGAGCATCTTTCTGGGTACCTGTTGCCATCTGTAGGTCTTCTTTGGAAAAATGTTTATTCAGATCTTCTGCCTATTTTTAACTGGATTTTTTCTTTTTTCTCTTCCTTTTGTTTTTCTGGTTTTTTTTTTTTGCTATTGAGTTACATGAGTTCTTTATATATTTTGGATATTAGCCCCTTATCAGATGTATGACTTGCAATATTTTCTCCCGTTCAGTGGGAAAACAGCTGTAGGCCTTGTTGACAAAGATCTCTGTGAAAGAAATTCAGACAGGGTCTGAGGTTACTGCAAATTGAGGGTCACCAAAGTTCCTTGTGAATGAAACCTTGGGTAGGATGGGACTCAGGTAAGGGCACACCTGAAGGGCCTCCTGGACAGGGAGTGAGCGACTGCGTGGCTACGCCGGACTGCCCAGACCCCACGTTCACGTGCGTGCTGTGTGTTGTGGTTCTAGATGTTATTACCTGTTTCGCAGGTACTTCCTGTTTGAGTCACCTGTGCTGACTCCACTCCTCGCCAAGAGTCTACGGTTAGATGGCCAGCAGCCTATCCTCTACCCGCTGCTCCTTTCCCTCGAGGCCTGTTCCCGAGCACTGTACCTCGTGGGGTGGGGTTTGCCCCTGCTCTGCAGTGGGGCCCCACCCAGGGGGGAGTCCCTTACTGCTCCCGTGTGAGGAGACCCTCCCTGGGCTGGGGGCGCTGGTGCGCCACCTTCCAGGCCTGGAGGCCATGCCTCCTGTGGTGGGAGCTCCCACACAGCTCCCCCCAGGTCATCCCTGCTTCATGCTCCGCTGCTGGACCAGAGCCTGTCCTGTCACAGGTGCCCATGTTGGAAGGTGATGATGGCAGATCACCTGGATCACGAGGTCCTGGGCCCCCCTCTACCGCCACCTTCTCCCGGCCCCGTCAGGCTTCCAGACCGAAGGGCTCGGCTATCGGGGCCTGTTGCTGGGCTGAGGAGAGAGCCGGGGGGCTGTCTGTTGTTGAACTCCTCTAGATTGCTAGACATGCTGTCACCTGAGACAGGGGCCATGCTGCCTTGGTGGGGGGTGGTGGGAAAGCCAGCCCGCCGTGGAGGCTTTCCCACCAAGCGCAGGGCCCTGCCTGCATGGGTGGCAACATGCCCTCTAGCGACAGCATCATTGTCCAGAGCTCACTTGGTCCTCACAGCAACCCCACCCAACAGGTGCTTTATTATTACCCCATTACACAGATGAGGAAACTGAGGCATAGAGCCATTGAAAATTGTCCTACTCACATGGCTAAGCAGCAAGAGAGCCAGGATTCCAACGCCAGCAGTCTGGCGCCAGGGTCCGTGGCCACATGTACCCCCCTTGCCGTTCTCCCACACCTCAGACAGAACAAAAACAAGGGTGAAGGAAGCATTATATTGACTTTTAAAAATATCACTAAATGAAGAAGAATTAAATGACCAAGATGGTTTAGTTGATTCTTGATTCCATAAAAAATTGTAACATTTCTTTTAAGATCACCATTGATTCATTGGATACATTAACAGAAATGTTTGCAAACACTGTAAAAAAACATTTTTTCTTCGCCAAGTACAATTGCTTCTGAGGTACGAATTAAGTTCCGCTCACGTGACCGGATGTCGCTGGTCATTGTCAAGGAGCTGGGTTTCTCGTCCAGGCTTTCCATGTGGCGTGGTGTTTATGGAAGGACAATTGACAGACAAACTAGGTGATTCAGACCTGGGTGTTTCGCATTTTCTTGAAAATAAATGAAGCAAGCCTGTTTCTTCACGAAAAATAACTGACAATATTTGTTGCCAATTGTAAAATTGAAACTTCCAAGTGAAAATTAGAATTTTAGAAAACTTGTATCCACTCCTGTGAGCTTGATAGCTTCCTGATTCAGACTTTTCTGATGAGGTTAGAGGTTATGTTAATGCTATGATTTCCGGAGGTTGTATAATGAAATGTGTCAACATATCATTAGATCTGCACAGCTCAATGAATCAGTATTTTCCAGATGACCAATGCATGATGTTGCAAATTCATGAAGAGGTAAAAAACAATATTCAAAGTGCATGGTAGTGGGTTTCAATGTGACAGTGTTTGCAAAATTAATTGATATGGTTTCAGATTCTACATTGCAACTAACCTTTAAGAGAGTACCATTTGCTGAGTTTTGGTGTAATATCAAATAAGAACAGCCACAGGGTTCTGAAAAGCCTATTACAAAGCTGTTCTCTCTTTTCCAACTACATTTTTGAGGCTGAATTTTCTTCACATACCTCAACTAAAACAACAAAATGTACAGATTGAAAGCAGAAGCAGATGTGAGGTTCCAGTGGTCTTCCACTAATTCAGACCTTTAGGGAGCCTGGGAAAATATAAACAGTTGCCATTCTGCTCACTGTTATTTTGGGTTTGGAAAATACAGTTATTTTTCTTAAAATGTGAAATTTATGCCAATATGTAATGAATCTATATTGTGATTTTTGATACAAATTGAAAACTATTCAAAAAATTGCCTCAGTTTTAATTTCTAGTACAGTAAATCGCTTCACAAATATAGCTCACATGAACGCCAGCTCCTTAGGGATGCTCAGTAATTTTTAGGAGTATGAAGTGGTCCCGAGATCAACAAGTCTGACATAAGGTGCTTTTTAGAAAAGCCGGCCTTAGTGGAGAACAGTTAAGAGACTCCTTTCAGGCCCCTGGTTGGTGATGGCCGTGCCAGGAGCAAGGGCAGGCCTCCACGCGGCTTCCCTGTGACCTCGCACCAGCTCGAACTTCTGCCTTCCACGCAGAGGGCCTGGACCCCGTCCGGCGTGGCTTGGAGAGCGCTTGGGCAAGTCTCCTCTGTGGCAGGCTATTTAAAAGCAAAATGTAATGTGGGCACCGGCATTTATTTCTGAACAATGTGCGAAAAGAGAACAGCAGAATATAAAGTTCAGGAGTGAATGTGCAGTGAGTAACGTGGGTGTTGTGTACCACGGCCCAGCAGCGGGAGGCGTTACCAGGAGGACTCGGGGGCCACGCCGACTCGGGGAGTGTGGGTGCTCCCGACGCGCACGACGTGCACCGCAGGCCTGTTTCGCGTCAGCCTGTCCTGTCTGCACCTGCCTCTGCTGCCTGCCCATGTCACCCGGACTGTTGGAAAACAGGGCCTCAGACACCCAGCTTCCGTGGCTCAGCAGCTCTGTCAGGTCAAGCAGTGGTGCGCTGGGGACCTCTGGCACCCCCATGCTTTCCTCCCTGTCAGGATAGGACTGAGTTTATGTTGTTAGATTTCTAAGTGGAAAGGTGTCTTTGTATTTCTGAGCACTAAAGAAAGAGAGTAAAGCATCTTTGGTGGGTTTTTAACCGGGGAGTCCAACCAATGAAGGGTTTCACCTTCTTCCTCGTTCCTGACAATATTTACCGTGTCTCCGCCCTGCTCTGGATTCAGGGATGAATCAGACGCAGCCCCACATGGAAGCGCTCAGTGTAACTGGGAATGTCTGGGCAGCGGAAGATATGCGGGGCCCGGAGAAAGCCGTCTCCTACGACATGGGGTTGGGTAGTAGCCAGTGTTCGTACAGAAGGATGCTGGGGACCGTTGCCCAGGTGAGCCGGAAGGCTGAGTCCAGGCTGACCCAGAGGGAGTAAGCAGGTAGTGATGATGAGGACAGGGCTGTAGGTTTAGGGAGGAAAACTCAGACACTTTCCTGGAGTGGTTTGCTTGCTTTGATGAGTATTTTTATTTAGCAGATCCCATTGAACACACGCTGCCTCCCACCAAGTCCAGCCTTGGATGGCTGGAGTGGTCTTGGAGAGGTTTGTTGAGAAGATGGGGCATGAACTTGACTTGAAGGGTGGCTGGGATTTGAGCAAGTGAGGAGGAGCAGGAAAAACATGCAAGGGTTAGGAAGTGGGGTGAGCAGAGGCATGGGAGCAGGAAGATTCAGGCGTGTGGGCCAGCGTAACCCAAGCAAAGGAGTTGTGGGGAGCAGGTTGGGGCTGCAGAATCGAAGGTCTTGAACTCCAGACCCAAGTTTGGAGCCACAGATGGTCTTTGAGTGGTGATGGGGCCTATATGCATCGGGGCTCTAAGAAGGTGACGCTGAGAGCAATGCTTGGAAGTGATTGAAGGAGAAGCTCTAGCCCTGGATCCACTGAGGTGTCTCTTCATTAGACAAAGATGAAGAAAGAAGCACTCTAGGGGGACCAACTGAAGTCGTATGGCGAGGGGGTGGGAGTGAAAGCTGCTGCCAAGTTTTTAGCCCAATGCCAGCGAAATACACTTGTGTTTCCTTACATAGCCGAGTGTGCCGCTGATCTTTAAGAAATGCTCATCTTCTTTGGCACTTAGTTTCTGGGAAGAACAGGAGGAAGAATTCTCTCAGGCTGGGAATCAAGTTTTAGCTCACTTTGAGCCTATTATTCTTACTTAAGAACACACAGTTAGGATTTCTGGGGTGAGGAACCAAAGGACAGATAATGAGCTTACGCCTCACATTGTTCGTGGACGCCCATCTCCTCTGCTAGTCCGACATGGCGGGTAGCCTGGGAGATGGCCCACAGCCCCCACTTCCGGGGTCCATGTCCTCGTGCCATATGCTTCCCTGGGGTGTGGCCTGGACCCTGGTGACTTGCCTCTCACGAACAGACAGCAGACATCAGCAAAAGTGACGAGACGTCACTTCCGTAACTGGACTACAAGTCAACTGTGACCTCTGTCCTGTTGTCCCTCTCTTCTGCTCCCTCGCTCTGAGCGGAGCGGCTGTTGCAGTGTGAGCTGCCCCATGGGGAGGCCCCCGAAGCAAGGAAGTGAGGTCTCCAGCTACAGCCAGCCACCAAGAGAGTGAGCTGGGAACTGTTTTTCTCCAGTCTCCCCCGGAGGGGACGTGGGCTCTCATCTTTTTTTTTTTTTTTTTTTTTTTTTAAGATTTATTTACTTATTTGAGAGAGAGAGAGAGAGCATGAGTGGGAGGGGCAGAGGGAGAGGGAGAGAGGGAATCTGAAGCAGACTCTGTGCTCAGCGGGGAGCCTGGCGGGGGGGCTGGATCTCAGGACCCCAAGATCACGACCTGAGCCCGTGAGTCGGACACTTAGCTGGTTGAGCCAGCCAGGCGCCCCAGCACAGGCTCTCATCTTGATTGCAACTCCAGGGAGGCCGGCAGCCAGGGGAGCCAGCTAAGTCGCTCCCAGATTCCTGACCCACGGGAACTGCAGGACGACAAACTGATGTCATGTCGGGCTGCTAAATATGGGGACATTTGTTACACAGCCATAGATAGCTCATACACCCGAGTCCTCTTGGTGCTGTTGGAGAGCACCGTGGGAGGCCCGACTGTGTGGCTTCATGTCCTGGCTCGGCTGTTTACA
Source organism: Phoca vitulina (assembly GCF_004348235.1). NCBI lineage: Eukaryota > Metazoa > Chordata > Mammalia > Carnivora > Phocidae > Phoca > Phoca vitulina. Next base: position 6,092,523 of record NW_022589745.1, on the reverse strand, counting down.
AGCTGCCCAACCTGAAGCCAATGACTTCTGTGTGTCTCAGTTTCTTCGTCTATAAAATGAGAGCAAGGGTAACAACTGTGGTGGGGTGATTGTGAGGATTAGGAAGACAGTCCCTATATGTTTATCAGAACATTGTTAGGGCTCAGTCGGTATTAGCTACCGTTGTGATTATTATCCCTCCTTCGAGGGCGGATATGATGCTAGTCCCTCCTGCAATCTCTAGGGTACCGCTCCCCCACGCTAGCCTCTCCCACTTCCAGCATCTGCGGCATCTTGTCTGGACTTTACACCCTCGTTTTCCATTTGAACCCTCTTGACTCGTCCTCTGATGGTCTCAGCTGTAGAAAGTCTTCCCAACTCAGAAGTGTCTCCAGGACTCGGCAGAGTGCTTGACACAGAGAAAGGGGTTAGGGATTAAAGAAAGCAGGCAGATGAGGAGGGAAACAGGCTCAGAAGTGACCTCCTTGTGGCGAGGGACATGTGGAATTAATAGTTACCGTGGGACCAGGGCCAAGCATTGTCCCAGCGCAGAACAGGTGCGAAGCAGTTTTTTTTTTTTTTTTAAAGATTTTATTTGTTTTGGGGAGAGAGAGAGCGAGAGAGCGAGAGAGCAAGTATGAGCAGGGGGAGGGGCAGACAGAGAGGGACAAGCCAACTCCGTGCTGAGTGTGGAGCCTGACTTGGGGCTTGATCCCACGACCCTGAGATCATGACCTGAGCTGAAATCAAGAGTCAGACGCTTAACGGACTGTGCCCCCCAGGCGCCCAAAGCAAGCCCATTACACTGATGGAGTGAGCGAGCGTAAAGGAGGCACTTTCTGGGCCATATGCACACACACAATGGAGACGGCAGCAAGGGGGGACGTGGGGGGTCCTTGCTGGGGTGGTCCCGACGACACAGAGGGAGTGCCTGACAGACGTCTGTCGCATGCATGGAACATGGAGCCCAACGTGAATTCTGCTGACTCAGTGAAAGTTCACCATATCTGGTGGAAGTGACTGGAATTTGGATGGTGGGGAAAGAGGCTCATCCCATGAGAGTAAACACAAAGCCGAGAGCCAGGGGAAGAGCCGGGCAGCAGGAGTCCGAGCATGGGGGCCTGGATCTCTGGCGGTACCCATCCCCTGCCGTGCCCGCTCTTGCGGTTGGCCTGGCGTGTGCATGTGAGCTTGGTTCTTCCTGGCAGTCAGCTCGCTGGCCAGGCCTACGTGGAAATTTGGCAGCAGGTAGGGAGAAGGCAGAGATCCTGACAAGCAAGAAAAGGTATCAGCAGCTTCTCCAGGGCACATGGTCAAGTGAGGATTGACCTTGTCACCCTGTGCCCCGAGCACCACAGATGGTGAGATGACGAGGGGGGAGGGGCTGACTGTTGGCCTGCCTGAGCTCTGGGCACGCACCATGAGGTGACAGTCTCCAGGGGCTCACTGTCAAGTCCCACCGTAGGCCAGATGGCCTCTTGGACCCCAGCTGCAAACCCCTTATTAGCACCTGCCTTGGTGATCAGCATGGCTTGCTCAAGAACCCACAGGCTGGAGCTCAGTGCACTCACCCACACGTGTTTTCAGGGCATCCACTGTGTACTGGGCCATCCACGGGGGCAGGGCAAGCCCAGACGCATTCTTGTCCTCTCCGCTCTTACCTAGGGCAGGAGGCTGGGGGTGGGGCTCCTGGGCTGTGGGGAAGGGCTTTCCTTGCTGTCACAAGGGCTGGAGTGCCGCAGGCATTTGGTAGGTGGGGCCCGGCCCTCCTGCAGTTCACAGACAATGCCCCAGGGTAAAGCATTACCCTGCTCAGAAGACTGGGCCAGATCGGGCTTCGGGAATTACTAGCCTAGTGGGAGAGATAAATGTTAATCAATTAACTACACAAATAAGTGAATAATTCCAAACTTATTAACAGCTATGAAGAAAATGGTACAGGAAGGTCAGAGGGGGGATAATACAAGACATCTCCTGTGTGTGGGGGGCAGGGGTGGGCACAGGGAAGAAGGAAGGTCTTCCTGAGAAAGCCGTGATTAGGCTGAAATCAGAAGCATGAATGGGGCATTGGGTTGAAGGGGTAAGTGCTGGGACAGATAAGAGGAAGATTGCTCTGAAAGAGAGGGGCAGGGTAGGGTGGGGTGGGGAGAGGATGGGGGAGAGAGAGGAGAGGGAGGGGGTTAGAGAGAGAGGGAGGGAGGAGAGAGAGAGGGGGCAGAGAGAGAGGGAGGTGGGGGGAAGAGAGAGGGAGGGAGGGGGCAGAGAGAGAGAATAGGCTGAGGCTTGTCATGCATGCGGGCCCTAGGAGGCCGTGTAGGGATGTTGGGATTCCTGTCTGTGCCCAAGAGTGTTCCGTGTGAGTGAGGGTGTCCGACCGCATCTGAGATGTGCAAGGCTCTGCAGCCCCGGAGGGCGCCGCGTGGAGGTGGGGGGACAGATTGGTGGCCGTGGCCCTCCCGGGTCCCAGAGATGGTGCTGGCTTACGCTGGGGGACGGGGTGAAGACAGAAGACAGTGTGGATAGGTTTGCCAGCTGCCGGGAGGGAAACAACTTAGGGTAGGTTAGTCTGGGGCAAGAGAAATGGCGGCGGCCATTCAGGAAGTTGGAAGCAGGACAGGTCTGGGAGGGCTCAGAGGCTCCGTTTTGGACCAGCTGAGCCTGAGGCGTGTCTGAGACAGTGAGAGGGGCGCGTGTGGGATGGACTTGTGGTTGTGTTGCTGTGGGGGCAGAGGGGAGGCCTGGGAGAGGCTGGGAGACACAGAGTAACGGGCTGTGGGAGTGGGCGAGCTTGCCTAGAGAGAGGTTAGAAGGGGAGACGTGAACCCTTCGAGGGCTGGAGGTGCCCTGATGTGCGTGGCCGGGTAGAGAAAGACCATACAGGCCAAGAGGCGGAGAAGAGCGGGAGGGGGGAGGGGCAGCAGGAGGTGGAGCTGTCACAGAAACCAAGGGACACGCACGTCCCTGAAGCTGAGGGGTCAGCAGGTCCTATCGGTGCTGGAAAGTTGAGTAAGAGGACTATTGAGAAATGAGTCTCGGACTTGGAAAGTGGGGCCACTGGTGACGTTGGCAAGAGCTGACGTGGTGGCTCGTGGGGGGCAGCGGCTGGACGGGTGGGCGGGGGGAGAGGAAGCGGAGAGTCCTGACAGCCCTTTGAAGAAGTGTTGGAGGGAAGAGAGAGCGGTAGTGAGGGGGATGTAGGGGTGAGGGGAGGCGTGTATGGATGTGATTTTGGGCGGGTGAGGTTCTAGCAGGCTCCTTCCAGCCCCGAGCCGGCCAGGAGAGCCACGGGTTTGACCTCAGTTACATCACCTAAAATACTAGCTCGTTCTGTAGAGATCACCACAAAACAATTGTCCTTACAATGAGGCGGCACATCACGCGGAGGCCCAGGGTGGTTGTGTAAATTGCCCGAGGCCACACAGCTAGGAAGCAGAGTGGGGCTTTCACCAGACACAGTTAACCACAGAGGTCACTGAAGTGTCCACGCATCTTAACCCTCACATGCTGCCCCGCGGGCCTCTCGTGGGAGGGCTGGTCTGCTCGTGGCCGGGGTGTGCTGGACGGTGGAGCTCCGGGCAGCCCAGTGGGCCGTGTCTTCCCAGCTCCGATTCGGGGACCGCACTGGCCATGGGGGGAGCATTGACATCACCAGAGTTGGCACAAATCAGAGCTATTTTTCAATCTCCGGCAGAGCCGGTTAAACACTTAGGGCACAGCCCCCTGCTCGTCCCCGAAGGACCTCAAGGTGAGCTCTGCAGAAACCCTCCATCTCAGGCAAGACTTCTATGTTGGACGAGCGACCCAGGGCCTCCTGGATCCCTTGGAGGGTCTCCATCTGCTCTGCACTTGGGAGGTCTTCCTCCCTCTGGGGCCCCTTGGGCAGGAGGGAGTCCGAGTGCTGCCTTCGCCACATGTCACATGTGGGCAGGCCCTTTTCCTGTCACCCCCCCACCCCAGTGTCCACGGCGTCAGCCCAGAGGGTGGAATATTAGACCCCGCTTTCAGAGCTGCCACTTCTACTTGCCAGAATGCAGCATGGTTTAAATAAGGACACAAAAGGAGTTTTCAAAAACGGGGAGAAAGGCTGCGGGCTCCGTCACGCCTCCCGGGGTGACGGGCTGTGAACGCGTTGGGAGATGACATGCCTGTGCACGGCTCCTGGCAGAGACCCTCTAGCATCCCGGTGGGATAGGGCTCCGTTCACTCCATTTTAGAGACAAACACACTGAGGTGAAGGAACGGGACGGGCCCCGGGCACACCAGTAGTGAGTGGCAGATCTGAGATTTCCTCCAGGCCAGACCAGGAAGGCCTGGGGTCTTACTTCTGCGTTCTGCTCACCGAGCCCGCTGTGTGTGGCTCAGGCTCAAGGTCCTCACTGGGGCACGTGGGCTCAGGACGGTCACGGGGCCCGAGTGCGGCTGCGTATACCACCTGCCTAACACGAGGCCGGGCAGACAGTGGGTGCCCGGGGCTTCCCTTTTCCGCCTTCCAGGCTGGAGGAGCCTGAGCTCTGTGTCCCAACCTGCAGCCAGCCGCGCCCGCCCCCACGTGACGGACTGGCCCGTACAGTTCCCCATTCAGCTGAGGGTGAGGGCTGTGCTATTTTAAGCCCACATGGAAGTATTTTTTTTTTTTTTTTTGTAAGGACCATCTGCTACCGGCCCCAGCCCAGATGATACAGTTAGAACCTACCCACAGCATCCTCTCCCGCCCTCAGATAGTTCCAGGAACAAGGGTGAGTCAGTCGCCCAGCTGAACTCCTGTCTTGCTACCCTGAGAGACAGCCCGGGTGCCAGCAGAGGGGGCCGCTCCTGCCAGGGGGGCAGGTGCACCTGGCTGCTTCTCAGAGGCTGGGAGGGACCCCCTCCCCCTCCCCACAGTGGTGCTGCCTGCCGGGAGAGCCTGAGGAAGGCCCCAGGGGGACTCAGGTCAGCCCTTCTCAGCTGAGCCCCTCCCCCTGAGGCTGCAGTCGGGTTCTCCCACCACAGCTTGTCAGGAAGCCCGGCACAGAGAAGTGAGGGGCTAGCGGGACCTGGGTCACCACCCTGACCTGGAGGTCCCTGGAAGAACCCCTGGGTCTGTTTTGGGCCACAAGGAGGTTGGGCCCCGTCTCAGCGGGCTGCTTGGGCCGGTGTCCCACCTGGGCCGTGGGAGGACGTTCCTAAGGCTGGCCACAGGCGCTCAGCTAGAGGCTTTGCTCCGCTGCTCTCTTTCCCTCCATTCCACACCCCGTGGCTCCCTGGGAGTAGAGAATGTCTAACCCACATAGACGGCAGAGCCTGCAGTCAGGTCGTGAATCTGGGCGCTGCCCCTTACCCACTCTGCGACCCAGGGCAAGGTGTACTGAATCCCCAGAGCCTCAGTTTGCTCATCTGTAAAGTGGGGGACAATCCGACCTACTTCCTCGGAGGGGGGGCATTAAATGGGGTCATGTATGAAGGGCTGGCACAGCGCCTGGCTAGGATGTTCTCTGTCACTATGAGTGTCCGAGGACCTGTCCTTGGAATTGGCTAAAAAGCTGGGGGAGTATTTGAAAACGCGGGTCTGTCCCTCGGAGCACCTGGCCCCTCTCCTCCTGAGAGTTGGGTGTTTTGGTTGCAGGGACCCGGCTGGCTTCAGGAGGTGCATGGGCAGCCGCTGACTTGATCGCCGGGGCACAGCCCGGGCCTGATGATCAGAACCCCTGACACCCCCGCCCCCTGCTGTCGATGACAGAAGCCTCTGGAACTCCCAAGCCAGGGTTTTTCTTGCTGTCTCTTTCTCCCTCTGACCACTGCTTGCCCCGCCCCCCCGGGTGGGGTGCGGTGGGGTGCTGGGGCCGCGCGCTCTGCCCTCGCCCGCCACCCCGCAGCTGCGGCGCGAGCATCATCGGGGGGTGTGCCCCGTGCGCGGGCGTGGGGCTGCGGCCTGACAGCGCCACTTCCCGTCCCAGAGTCTATCTGCCGCTGCTCTGTGGGGTCCTACAGTTTATCTGTGGTCAGTGCTCTTACCCATTTCCTGCAGCTGCTACTGGTTTTTCAGTCAGCTCCGAGAGCTGCAGTAACTGGGAAAGGACGCGGGCTTCGTGATTCACCGGCCGGGGGCCGGCAGGGCGCTGACCTGCCATGCAGGGGGCATGTCCCTTGTGCGCGCAGGGACGGCCCCGCCTCTGTCCCCCGGGCCTTCCCCCAGCCCCAGCGACACAGACGCGGAAAAGACCCACACATTCATTGTGAACCGAAAGCCGGCGTGTGTGTGCGTGCGTGAGTGCGCGTGTGTGGTAGGAGGGAATTTTTTGTTTGAATGTGCCAAAGCCAAAGTAAATGGTATCATGTTTTGAGAAGTTAAGAGCGTTACCCTAGGCTGAGCTTCGCCCCCTTTCCCGGGGAGCCCCGGGTCCCCTCGGAGGTCTAACTGTGGTGAGCTTGCAGTGCCCCAGATGAGGATATGGTAGTCACACTGAAAATTTTATTTCCTGGCATTTCTAAAAATGCAGAGGAAAACCCCCCACTGTAACAAATGACTCCTTCAAACAGAAAACTTAGAATGGGTCCATTAATTGTTTTTATGTCGTGGGCCAGAGGTTCGAAGTCGTCCAAAACGTTAATAAGCACTTAGTTAAGTGTCGTACTTGTCTAGAGCTCTTCTGCTCAGGTGTGAGCTCAGGAACGGGGAGTAGGCATTGGTGGGAGGCAGGGTGAGGCCAGGATGAGCAGCAGGGGCACCTGGGAGCTTGGGTGAAATGCAAAACCTCCAGCCCTACCCCGGGCAGTCTGGGTTTCCACCTGGTTCTGCAGGTGGGCCTGTCTCACATTCAAGCATGGCGTCCCCAGTAGATTTTATTAATCTTCTTCATCGATGTGGGTTGTGAAGAAGGAAAACAGCTCTGGGTGCAGAATGAAGCTGCTCCTTCCGTGCATGTTTGCTGCACCCCTCGTGGGCACCAGACTCTGAGCTAGACACAGCAAGGGACCGCCGCCTGGCGCCCAGAGCCCAAACCCTCTCCCCGCAACAAGGATGCTGCCTCATCCAGAGAAGCTCCCTAATCTGACATGGGCGGGGGGACCTGGGGAAGAGTGAGGAGGGGCTCAGTGGAGTAGTGGATGAGATGGGGACTATTTCATCCATGGTGGGAATTAGATGAAGGGGAGGGAGAAAGATGAGAGATTACAGTGGTGGTGGGGGGCTGCCGAGAATGGCCTTGCGGGGCTTGGGGCTCATCCCAGTTACCATACAGTGCGGTAAGCTCAGGCACGTCTCTGTGCTAAGGCTCTGTTTTCTTATCTGTATCATGGCTTTAATGATATTTCCTTTTACAACTGTTTTGAGACGTAAGCGAGGAAATGCGTGCAGAGTGCTGAGCACACCCCTCTCTAAACGCTATACAGACAGTGATAATTTTTGCATCTGAGGGCAGTGGGGGCACATTGAAGGGTTTTCAGCTGGTGAGTGATGTGAGCAGAACATTGTAATCGCCCCAGAAATGCCTGGTATGCGCAGGCCAGTAGAAACTCTTTGTTGAGCAGAAGATCTACATGCCATTAATATTTCGGGCTGTAATCATGTTTAAAATGTGGCTGAGAAAATATCTTAAATCCTAAAAAGCATCCCTCCCATTTCTCCATTGCCATATTTTTGGATTCTAACATCAACAAATGCAGAATCTGACCACTTTCCAAAGCAACGTGCCTTTGGACTGAGAACAAAATTGCCAAGCAATGCTTTAGTTTTTCCCTTCCAAAAAGTCACAGGGCCCAGAAGACAAGAAAACCTTGGCTTTTGAAACCCATGCTTCTTGGGGTGGCTGACAAACCCCACTGTGCACGGGCAGGGACCAACTCTGGCAGTCCCCGCTCTGGTGACCTGCTCTCCACACTTGCTGGCTGGAGCAGCTCTGGGCATTGCTGAGGCAACGAGCTGACCAGGATTTGTTCTTCCCAAGACAGAAAACCTTGGGAGAGCGGACAGCAGATCTGTGAGCCACAGAGAGGTGAGCCCTTGGGAAGCACCACTGCCCTCGGAACGATCTGGGCCAAGCCCCATCTCTATCCCCTTCCATTTCAAGCAGCCTCAGCACGGACGGCCTTTATCCATCCTGCACAGGAGTGCCGGCTACCTTCCACGAGCCCGTCCTCAGCGCACTTCGCTTAGTGGGAGAGACGCTGTTCTTTCAACAGATCACGGCACAAAGGCGTGGATGAGGACAGACTGGAATGAACTCGAAGAACGAGGGCCTTGGTGCTGCAGCTCCATAGAGCCCGCGTCAGCTCTGCTCCGCGATCGGTCTCCTTTCTGGCCTTAGGTTTTGCACAACTGTCTGCTGGCTTTGGAAGGGGGGCGGCATTTCAGGTGGGGCACCTCACAGCACCCAGATGTCCACATTTGGAGGTGACACAGGTGACCCAGGTGCATTCACAGGAAAAAGCGTGCTGCTGCCGCACCCACATCAAAAGTGTGTGGTCCGAGTGTGGGAGTCCAGGGCGGTGGGAGCACGATTCCTGGCACAGGCACGGACTTCCTGATATGCAGCCTCCCTTTATTTCGGGTTCCCCATCTCTAAAGCAGGACAAGATCTAACTTTCCTGGTTCCACAAAACCTTGTGGGCAGACCACTTCACTGGGAGGACCCAGGGTGCCAGGGACCAGCCCTTCCAGCGTGCTCCGCAAGGTCTTCTGAGAATCCACTGGACACGGTCTCCACTGTGTTTCTTAGAGGAAGCGAGGCCATTAGAAAAAGTGCTCCCCGGTTTCGAGGTTAAGCTTCACCGTGGCTCTCATAGCTCCCGTCTGGCCTCGGCACTGCCTCCCAAGGGCTCTTCCCAACCCACGGTCAGATTCTGCCTCTCTCCAGCTTCACTCCCACTAAGCACTTATGGGGAGAAACACCCAGGGCTGGCCCACCATCCTCGACCTTCTGAAGTGAACATGCTGGCAGCCCAGATTAGTTTCAAGATCCCTAGCAAGGCTGGTCCCTTTTCACGTCCCAGGGCCTCTGCAAATGCTGCTCCCTCTCTGTACATTCTTCTCTTCTGATCAGCTCAGCAAACTCCTCTTCATCCTTCAGAACCCAGCTCCTTTCATCCCCTCTGGGAAGTCTTCCCTGGGCCCCTGTATTCCCTCTCCTCAGGCTCAGCATCAGGGGGCATGGGAGGCCCTGAGGACTACCCTCCACCCCTACCCCCAGGCCAGGCTGGCTGGAGTGCTTCTGGGAAGCAGGAGCCAATCTGCCTCTTCCCATTTTGCATCCAGACTCCTTCCCCCACAAGGAGGTCAGGAACCTCCCAGGGCCAGGCAGGCCGGAAGCAGGGAGGGATGGCTGGAGATAGGTGGAGGGAGATGGTCTTCCAGACGTAAAGAGATTGGAGCTGGGTGAGGGGGACACCTGGGAATGAGATTACGGGCTCCTGGTTGTATGTGTGATCACCTCCTGCTGGTGCGTGGGTAGCCCAGGGATGGCTCCTGGGAGAGGCCCCTCTCTGTCATTTTCAGCACACATCCAGTGGGTGCCCGAGCAGCAAGCTCAGGAGGGGCCGAGGGCACCCTGGTGCCCAGGATCCTTCTGCCCGAGCTGAGCTGCTGCCCTCAGGAGGAAGAGGCGGCCGTGAGAAAGGCAGGCCCAACTGCCCAGGAGATAAAACCTGGGAGGGGAGGTGCCGGCAGCCCGTCCTCTTTCCGCCCCAGGCTGGCCACGGGTGACGTTCAGATAGCTCCCTGGGTCTGGCTTTTCCTGTTCCTGGAACTGCTGCACATGGTAATTTCTCTGGGCTAAGTCAGAAGTGGCCGTTGGGGAGCGTCCTATGTGTGTGGATGTGTGTGTGTGTGTGTGTGTGTAGTATCTCAGTTTATAGAAACAGGAAATTTGGGATTTGAATCAGCACCATGTCCTAGAAAGGACAGGGCTGATAGCCTGGAGCTGGACCCCTGGAGGAAGGGGCTTCTGGGTCTGACCTGGCTTTGGCCCACGGCAGCGTCTGATCCCTGGGTGTCTTTTCTTCTCTGCTAGAAGGAGGCCCGAAGCACTTGGCTGCCAGCCTGGGAGGGGCTGCGGTGGGTAGCGGGCTCAGCTCGGGGAGGTTCTGGATTCTGCATCTTACTGGGTCTTTAAGTTCTGGTGGCCTCTGTCCTGGGCCCCGAGTGAGGGGAAGGGTAACTCTGGAAGGTGGGTGGGGGGGTTCCAGAGGGTGGGGAGGGCTGGGACAGCTAGGGGGTCTGGTGGCTGGGAGGCTCCTGGGATCTCTGAGAGTGAAGCCTCAGGTCCCAGAGGATTTATGGAAGTGAGGCGGCTAGTGTCCTTCACAGTCGAGGAAGCCGAGACCACAGAAGCTGAGTGACTGGCCCAGGCCCCATGGCTCTCCGCTACTTGACACCACCAGCCCCCCACTTGGCGCTCTGGGATGTCCACATTCTGAATTCCAGGGCGGGGCACCTGGATGAGCGTTTACCTCCCCCCCGCCCGGCCCAGGGGGCCTCCCCTCAGTGCAGGTGCCCCCTGGCCACTCTAGCGGGGGCATCTGGGCTGGACGCCACTGTCATAAGCACACGGGGGGCCTGGCTTCTCGGGTCCTGATGTGGGAGCCATTCCCGTGGACCCCAGAGGAACTTGGTCTGGCTTTCCGGGCTCAGCAGCATGGCTTGTGGAACTTGGGCTCTTTTGATGGATCTCTGTCTCTACCTGCTGATCTTGCTCAGCTCAGGAGAGCCACTATTTGGGTGCCCAAGTAGGAGGCACCCTCATGGGGAGTGGAAGGGGCCTGGAGCAGCCAGGGCGGGTCCTGGCTCTGCGCTGCGGGGCCCAGGCCTCTCCCTGGAGCTCCCGGGACCACAGAGACTGGCTTCGCCCCAGAACGCAGACCTCAGTCTCCCCACAGCCCTTCCCTCAGGAGGCACCTCCGCCTGAGCCCTGACCTCGATGCTTCTTGCTCCTGGGGTTGAGTGAGCACCCCTGGGAGGGGAACCTGGGGCAGGGCCCGGGGCAGCCTGGAGGCCAGAACAGCTCACATTGCAGCCTCCCTGCACCAGTTTCCCCCTTAGCTTGTTCCACTTTTAAAAATAGCTAATGAGGAAATTAATTTTGTCACCCAGATGTATTCAGTAAAAACATGTCAGGGAGAGACAATTAACCTCTGCACTGATAAATCCTTCCCAAATTAATGAAGTTAATATTTGTAGATGTTGAGACGTTCATTTGGGGAGAGGGTCTGTGAAAGTAGGGCTCCCCCCAGGCACAGAAGGAGAAATGGAGAAAAGGGGGAGAGGAGGGAGAGGAGGAGAGAGATGCGGGGGAGGGGGAGAGAGGGTGGGGGGCAAGGAGCTGGAGAAGGACCCGCAGAGCAAGGCAGGGAGAACGAAGGGGGGCACAAGTGACTTCAGGGAGCACAGCTGTGCTGTTTCCCGAGAATGTTAAACTTCCCAGGCATTCACCTGCAGTAGTTTGGGGCAGGAGGAGACTTGACAAAGTGAGGCACAGAATGAAGGGCTGGGATCCGCTGAAGATGAGGCATGTCCGAGCCCATGCCCGCCTGCGAGGTCTTCTCTCTGCTTAAGGACTCTGGGTTCTTTTTCCCACCTGAGGCCGTGGGGAGCCCAGGCCCTGGGGAGGGGCTCACCTGCGGGAGGGGCCAGGCCCGCTGGCTGATGGTTCCCGAACGCCCAGTCTGGGAATCCTGTTTACCCTCCCACCCGGAGGCGCGGACACCTCCTTCACCCCCTCCCCCTTCACGTCCAGCCCAGGACTCGGGCTGCAGATGACAACCCCTTAGGCCGGTCTCTGCCCGCGTGAGATCTTGGCGTCCCAGGCTGGCACCGGGGATGAAGGACAGGTGAGCTCGCGCCAGGGAGAGGTGCAGGCAGGGGTGCGGGCCGGGGGCGCCGCGTGGGCAGGGGAGGGCGTGAGAAGAACGGGCCGCACCCCCCTCCCCGCGGGGCCCACGGTCTGCGGCCTCGGCTCCCACCTGAGGAGCGCCAGCTGAGGAAGCACCTGGGGACATGGTGCTCCTTGAACCCAGCCTGAAACGGAAAGTCCTAGGGGGACTTTGGGCTTTGGAGATGGCAGCTGGGATGGCTGAGGGGCCGTGTGAGCTCTCGGGGTTCGGCCACCCCTGAGACTGGAGTCGGGCTGCTGCTGGGGTGCCGACAGGCGGGAGGTTCCCCGGGGAACCTGGCTGGCATGTTTTCCCAGAGGGTGAGACCTGACCGTCAGACCCGAGCCAGAGTCGCTGCTCCGCTCCCGTCTGGGTAGTTCTTTCTGAAGTTCTCCGACTGTGTGGGGTGCAAGCAGGACACAGCATTCACCGTTCAGATCCTGTCGAATGACCAGTCCTGGGAAGGGGAGGTCGGACCGGGGTGAGCAGTGGGGGCTTGTATTGCTGTCCAGGCAAAGGAGTGTGACACATGGGGCTGCGAGCCTTTCCAGAACACCCAGAGGCGGCGGCGTTGACCGGCCAATGGGAGGGCCCCAAAGGCTTGGGCCGCGGCCCTGCTGGAAGCTGGAAGGCCCTTGGGCGGGAGCTAATGGTGTGGGGGTTGGGGGGGACCTCGCAAAGCAGGGGCCTGCCTGCTTTGTTTCTACACTTGAAAAAGTGCCAGTGAAGCTAGCCTCACAGGCGCTGTGGGCACAGACCAAAGAGAAGCAGATATTAGGTATCTCAAGTTGGATTTTCTGATGGCCAGGGTTCTCTCTAATCTAATCTTTGCAGGCCGAGTGACAGGCTTGCAGATTGCAGGGAAGTGATAGATGTCACCTATCTTGAGTTCAGTTAGGCCGTTGCTCTGCTCTGAGCAGCATACCTCCCCCTGCTCCCAACCAGCAAATGGGAGGGAGATTTGTCCTGATCTCTAGGTCCCACGCTGGGGAGACCAGACCCTTCAAGTGCCCACCCGACACAGACCGGGTCTCAGAGTGACCTCCCAGGGCCCAGGCCTGCGGGATGGTGGCATGATACTGGGATGGAAAGCTGGAGACCTGACAGGTTTTGCAGAGGGCCCGGTCTGGGTGGGGAGGGCCGTCGGCCAGGCAGGGAGGTTCTAGATGCAGACGGACGACTATGGGGAACTGTGAAGTGGAGAGAAATAGAGCAGAGCTGGGCACATGGGGCGGAAGGTTTGTCTGGGCACCGCTGGGCCTCGGGCTGCTCCCTGTGTGTCTTTCCCAGCACTGAGCTGGGCTCTCCACCATCTCATCCCATCACAACTGGGAGCGTGGGGCCCGAGGATGCCTGCCAACTTCTACAGCGAGCGCTCTCTGCCTCCCACCTGCCTCCCACCCCCAGACCACTGCCCCCAGAGATTAGTAAAAACTGGAAAATTAGAAGCAGGAGGGAAGTTTGGGGGAAGCCGAGCCTGCAGGATGACTGTGACGTGTGCAGGAACACGAGGGTTTTTACAGAATGGGTGTTGAGTGGGTGGTTCTCTCTCTTCTGCTCTGGACAGAACACAGGAAACGGGCTCAGGCTGCAGCTGAAGGGCTGGGTTAGAGGTAAGGGGGGCGGTTTGCCGGTACAGTTGGCTCAGCGCACGGGTGAGCCCCGGGAGCCCCGCCGCGTGAGGCCATCCGCAGAGGGCGGTCGGTGCTGCCCTGCGGTGGTGACCCATCCTGAGGCTGGTTTCTGGGACAGGTGCAGGGCGCCTCTTGGGGGGGGGTCCCTCAGCTCTGAATTCCAGCCCAGTGATGGAGCCAGCCCCAATCTCAGTTTCCCCATCTGTGTATTAACAATGGTTTCTACCTCGTGGGATTGCTGCGATGATCGGGGGAAAAACATGTAAAAAAAAATGTGTTTTTAGTTTGGAAATACTACGTGAACGCCACCCCCCAGCGCAGGAGGGCGCCCGCCAGCAAGGGCTCTGGGTCGGGATGAATCGCTGCATGTTTCGGGGAGCACTCTGGTCCTCTTCTGCGCTCACCCACGTCCCCCTGCACCTTCCCAAGGCACAGCAGACGCCCCCTGCCCAAGTCACTGAGCAACTTGCCGGAGTCCAGGCCATGGGCGAGGGCCTGCCGAGAGCCCCTCGGTTGTCCCCTTGTGCTCCTGATCTTTGTCAGGAAGCAGCCGGGAGGTACAGGAATGGAAGTAGTGAGCAGAGCAACATCGCAGTCTGAGGTCACTCCTGCCTGGACCCTGGTGCAGCACCCGGGGCCCCGGGGAGGGAGGTGTCACTTATCCCTGATGGCTCCAGGCCTGGGTGGCCCCTCATTCCCCACATCCCTCAGTGGGAGTCCCTCCCTCGGGACTGGACTGGCCTTTGGCGGGTGGAGCCCTCCTTCGGCTCCTGCCTCTGCAGATCCCTGAGGCCGAGGCCAGCGTCTCCTGCCGTCAGGGGCTGATTAGCAGCCCGGCGGAGCAGAAGGGTGGGTATCGGAGGGGAAAGAGTGGGGAAGTGGCAGAAGTTGAAGAAGTCCCACAGGGCTCTGGTAGCGGGGGGTTCTAGTTCCTGCTTGCCCGTGGCCTCCGGCTCCCCTTCCACCCTGCGGAGAGCAGGGCGCCACTGACTCAGCTCCTTCTTCAGGGGGTGACTGTGGCCAGGGGTCAAGTGCATTTCCCAGCTGGTCTGGCCTGGATGCCTCCTACTCAGGGAGTGCGAGAGACAGGTGACATCCTGAGGTTCACAGGGTCAGCGGTGCAGGTGCGACCCCCCCCTCCAGTGGACAGGCTGGTGCCCCCGGGCTCTCCTCAGGGCCCCCCTCTGGCCATGGAACCTTGGCAGAGTTCTCAGTGTTCCTCCCGTTTCCTCACCTGTAACACAGATGTCATCTAGCTCCCGGGCAGGTGCGTTAGTCGCTCTGGCTGCCACGACTACGTATCACAACCCAAGCAGCTTAGCCAGCAGAGCTCTATGCTGTCAGGCTTCTGGAGGCTCGACGTCCACTGTCAGGGTGTCAGCAGGGTCCGTTTCTTCCGGGGCTGCCAGGGAGACTCTCTGCCCTGGCTTCTGGTGGTTTGCTGAGCACCTGTGTGCCCGGCTCTGCTCTGAGGGCTTCAGCCCCTGAAGACCCTGCGCCCTGGACCTGCCCCCCTGTGTTGGCTGGTGGCCCTTCCCTGCCGGATGCTGACTCTCGGCCCCCAGGATGGGGCCCTGGGACTCCTGCCCAGCTCTTGTGTCCCTGCCCTGTCCCCCTCCAGCTGGACCAGGATTGCAAATGAAGAGCATTCCTCTTGCTGAGTCTAACAGGTGTGGCCACCTTAGGAACCAGACAGGGACTGACTTGGACTTCTTTTTCTCCTTTCTCGTTTGAATTTTAAAAACCACAGGTGAGGGCCCAGTCCTGGTGCCTCTTGGGATTTGTCCCTCTGCCCCCAGCTGCTGATGTTACTGCTGTCCTGGGTTGTAATTAGGGCCCGGGACGGACAGTGGATGGATGGCCAGGGCGGGGTGTGTCCAGTGGGGGACACCTTCTCCGAGACATCCAGCAGCATTCTGCAGACAGTGGCTTTCTGGGAAAGGGGAATTACAAAGCGAGTCAAGCAGCCAGTTCACCACGGAGATGGTCTGAGGCCTCGGCCACGTTGATCCTCTCCCCCGCACAGGCTGCTGCCCAACCCCGCCCCCCGGTTCAGGGGCGGGGGCTTCGGGGCACTTTCGTCTATTCGTTGTCTTGGCCAGAAACAGAGCGCTCTGCTCTTAGCTGCGAGGCCTGAGCTGCTGACCTCTCACTTGGCAAAGGGGAGGGCAGTTTTGCTTGGAGAAAAGGGTGGGCACAACCAGCAGGAGGCCCCTCCCTGGCCTCTCCCATTCCCTCTCTCTCTCTGGCCTTCCCTCCCTCTTTCTATACCCGTCTGTCTGTGCCTTTTTTATGTTTAGCCCATTCTTTCAGCCTCTTCTCTGTCTGTG
The DNA here is from genome assembly GCF_004348235.1 of Phoca vitulina. Lineage (NCBI taxonomy): Eukaryota > Metazoa > Chordata > Mammalia > Carnivora > Phocidae > Phoca > Phoca vitulina. The sequence goes on along the minus strand of NW_022589745.1, from coordinate 6,076,739 downwards.
TTTCCCTGCGTCCCCCCGTCTCTCTCAGCCATGTCTCTCTGCCTCTCGGTGTGTCTTCTGTGCTCCTGAGCCACATCCTGCCCGCGCTCCCAGCCCGGTGCAGGGATCTGTGCGGACCCCGGTGGGTGTGGTCCACCACGACGGAGGGGACACCGCTGTGACAGATCTCTCCTTCGCACAAATGAAGGACAGCAGGAGCTCTTTGGAGAGATCCTTACAGGCGTCCCCTTACGGGCCCATCCGCCAGGACTCAGCCCCGAGTGCAAGCGTAGCGGGCAGCCCGCTGAGGGCTGGACGCTGGCCCTCTCCTCTCCGATCTGCGCTCTTCTGCCTAGAGGCCTTTGAGAGGTGGAAAAGGAAAAAAGTATCCTCCTTCCTTTTCATTTGGAGGCAACTTGGATTTTGTTCTTGTGTTGAACAAATTAGTCTAAAAAATTATTATGGTTTCTGTTTCAGCTGTGCTTGCCGTGTCAAGATTTGAATCCGAATATCGGAAGAATGATTAGTTTGTGTCAACGGGGCTCTGACGGACGGCTCTGTTCTGTCCCCCGGTGGTGGCGGGCGCCTGCACCTTCCAGGCTGCCTCCTGAAGCCGCGCCTTCCCTCCCCCTGCCTCTGATTTTCTTTCCTTTGCTCCATTCCCCTGCCCCGATCTAGGTCTCTGTAAGACATAGCCCTGGCTTTTCTTGGACAGAAGGCAGCCAACATTCATCAGAATCTTTACACATGTCAGACTCTGCCAGGAATTCCTCCCCGTCCTTCCACAGAGAGCTCCTGCCTCCCCCAGGGAGATAGATATGATTTGACCGTTCCCATTTTACAGATGGGCAGAGACTTGAGGAGCGTACAGAGACTTGTCGCAGGTCATGCAATCGGGCAGGGCTGCCGGGGCCCACGCATGGTTGTTGGAGGTCGGAGCAAGTAGCAGTGGACGGAAGGGCTGGAGGGGATGTGTGTGTGTGTGTGCGCGCGCATGCAAGGGAGTGCACGTGCACCTCCATCTACTGTGCGCGTGCGTGCATGCCGTGCACGTGGTGGGTGGGGCTGGGTGGGAGGAAGTCACACTGTGGCTGGGGATGTTGCAGGAACAAGTTTTGGGACCAAGGATGGGGCACCGAGGCAGTGCGGAGTCTGCCCATTATCCTGCGGGGCAGGATGACATAGGGTGGAGACACGGTGACAATTTTAAGTGGGAAAGTGTGTAGTCAGGAGTGTGGTTTGGCAAGCTCACTCTGAGAGCAGTTTGGAGGGTGGATTTGGGAGTAGCAGTGAGAGGGGAAGTTAGGAGGCCATAGCAAAACGCTGGGAGGAAGCCAGTGATGGTTGGTGGGGGCAAGTGGCCATAGGGGAGGACACGGGTACCCAAGATGAAGGAGGTAGAATCTCCAGGACCAGGGAGCAGGCTGGATGTGAGGGCTGAGAGCAAGGGGGAGTGCACACGGTGCTCGGGGTTCTGGCTAGCATGCATGTGTGTGCACCGAGTCCCTTCCCCAGGATAGAAGGGACAGTAAGAGGGAGGAGAGGTGGGCTTGGGGGCAAAGGGGCTTTGAATGCAAGACTTTGAGAACCAAAGTCCCTAATTCTCTCCATTCTACTGTCCCAAAGCTAAAGGAGTGGGAGTGAGTACCCCAACCCTGGAAGTATTCAAGCCTAGTCAGATGGCCTCTTACTGGGGATTGTTTAGAGGGTTTTTCTGTCCTGGGAGGGCAGGTGGAGGGTGTCTTAGTCAGCTTGGGCTGCCCTCCAGAGCACAAATTGCTGAAGACTGGTGGGTTTAACCACAGAGATTCTCATGGTTCTAGAGGCTGGGAGTCCAGATCAAGGTCTGGCAAGGTCAGGTTCCTGTGAGAAGGTGACGAAGAGAGAGCTCTGGTCTCTTCTCTTAAGGCCACCAATCCAACGGCATGGCCCTGACCTTGGTCACGGTCCTCGGGGCCTAGGGGGTGCGTGGAGAACGGAAGAGCCACCTGTGTGCGGGGCTGGCCTCTGCCTCTGCCACCCCGCATTTCGTCGTCCCGTGGAAGTCACCTTGGCACCAACAAGCTGCTCTGGGCGCCCCGCGGCTGCCGCCGGTGCATCTAATTAGTCCTGTCCTCCAGCTGACAACTGTCACCCCTCTGACTAAATGGTGGTTTCCCCCTCAAGTGCTTTCCTCTGGCAAAGCTAAATATTAATTATCTCCCTTTATTTCATGATTATTCATGGGCGCCAGTGTCACCCCATCACAGAGTGAGGAGTCAGCGCCGGGAGATGGGAAAAGTGGTTCATTGTAGCGAGCTGCCCAGCAATCCTGGAGCACGTCAGACTGTCCTTGCTCGGGGAGCCCGGCCTGTCTGTCCCCGGGCCACCTCGGAGCTGTGCCTGATGCGTGAGCCGCCGTCCCAGGTGGAATTTCAGGGCCCAAGGGAAGAGACGCCGTTTGCCCCGCCAGGCAGTGCAGGGGAGAGGCGCTCCCTTAGAACCCGAGCCGGAGCTCGTTCTCACCTGGAAGACACCTGCATGGTTCCGTGCTGACAGGTGAATAGACGCCCACAGGGCACCCAGGACGCTGCGGGCAACAGGCAGGCGCTGGGGACTGAGGCAGGGTCAGAAGATACGGCCCGGTGTGTGTGCAGGGCTAAGGCTAAACCTGGACACATGGCAGGAGCCACTCTGGGCCTGGGGGGCGGGGTGTGAATTTGTGTGTCCTGCCGCGTGTGTGTGGGTGTGGGGGGGCTTTTTGCACATTGGGGTGCCAGAGAGTAAGGGGAACACAAGGTCCATTTCTTTGCATGATGCACCTTCTCAGCACACGGGGTTTACCAAATATCTGTTCATGGACTGAGACACAGTGGAAGGGGTGCTGCTCACCCCTCAACTCTGGCTGTGCTGTCCCTCCCAAGGCTGCTGGCCTGGAGGTTGCCGGCATACGGCCCAGAGTCTCCAGCGTGGTGGGTGGACAATGCATCCCAGCATTCCCATCACTTCCAAGTAACAGAGCAGGTCTGGAACTATAATATGAGGTGATCTTAATTGGCATGACATCAAATAATGTCTAGTTAGGCACTGTCCATCCCTTTATTTATTATTTATTTATTATTTATTTATTGGCACTGTCCCATCTTTTAGAGTCTTGTCATCGATTCAGATGGAAAACCTTTCAGCTTCTCTGTGGTGAACTTTAAAATTCTCAATTGGGGGGTGCCTGGGAGGCTCATTTAGTTGAGCATCTGACTCTTGCTTTCAGCTCAGGTCACGATCTTGGGGTCCTGAGATCAAGCCCCATGTCAGGCTCCATGCTTGGCCGGGAGTCTGCTTGAGATTCTTTCTCTCTACCTCTGCCAGCCCCTCCCCCAAATAAATAAATCTTAAATAAAATAAAATAATTCTCAATTGGTGTTCCTCTCTTTCTCTCTGCCCCTCCTCCTGGCAGGTGACAGGGTGGACCGGCCACTGGCCTCCAGGGGGTGCTCAGGCCCATGTGCCGGCCTGCCTTGGCCCATCTGCCACACAGAGGGAGAGGCAGGGGTGGAGGGGCCCGGGGGAGCCAGGAGGGATTTGGAGAGGACCAGCCCCCCCCCCCCCCGTTTGCTCACGGGGAGCCTCCTCTTCAAGAGGCAGTGTCATAGAGGATGGAGGACCACAGTAGAGGCCAGGACACCCGAGCTTCTACCCCAGCCAGCTTTCGCTCACCAGGCCCGCCTGTGAATGCCCCCTGTCTCTCTGACCCTTGGCTTCATCTGTGAAACGGAGCTGGTTTGTGAACCGAGGCTAAAGAGGGAGGGGGTATAGAACAATAGTTCTAAGCAAAGTTTCTAGAAATCTCGTTTTTCAAGATGGATGGGAGGGTTTTGCTGCACAAACCAAATAATAATGTTTGCCCCAGGGTCGTAGATGTAGTGAGACAGTGCCCTGAGGCCTCGCCTGAGGCCCGTGTGTGTGCTTGTGGGACACTCGGCCCCTCCCAGGCATCGCTGGGGACTCTGGGGAGTGAGCACCTCCCCATCCCACTCTGCTCACCTTTGCTCACCCCTGGCCAGGTGGCCACGAGGGGTCTTCCCACGGGTGGCCTCTGACCAGCGGGTCACAGCATTTGTAGGTCTGCCCTGCTCCAGCAGTGACAGAGCACCCCCACCCCGTGTCCCCAAGCAGCCATGTTCACCTGGCTTCACCCACGCCAGGGCTCCAAACCAAGTGTCTTCTCCCCTCTGCCCTCTTCCCTTGAGCCTGGCAAACCGAGCCTCAACACCTCACTCTGAAGAATCTGCCCTTGGGGTATCTCACTGTTTAGGGCCCCCCAAACAGCGGGGGAGCCCTCGCCTCACATCTGTGGGAATGAGCGGCCCGTCTGAGGGAAGGTCTCTGCAGAGGCTGGAGTTCTTTCCGAATGTCAAGCTGATGCAGTTACCAAAACAGACAGACTGAAAGCTAAAGTCGCCTGCTGTGTGTTAGGTCTCCCTCCACACAGGACAGGACGTCCTGTGCTAAGTTTCTCTTCCAGAAATGCTTTAAATTGTGGCAAAATACCCATACCATCAAAATTTGCCATCTTAACCATTTTTAAGCGGGCAGATCCATGGAACCAAGTTTCTCTTCCACAATTTTTAATATCTGTTCCCACCTGACAGTGCCACCTAATTCCCAGGGTAGAACAAGACACCATTCGCAGTCGAACGTCCCCGTGCTTCCGCAAATGGCGCCCTTGCCCTCGGGTGGCGTCTTCTTGGCTGCAGCCCTCTCAGCTGAAGCTTTGGATTCTGTTGGCCCCAGAATCCTCTGCTTTGAGCTCTGTGACTTTGGACACATGTCTTTGGCTTTCTTGTCCATGAACTATCCATAGCGAGGCTTCCCCTGGGGAGAGAGGCTAGAGTAGGATAATGATGCCCAGACAGCAGCCGTTGCCCACCGGCCCCAGGAAAGGCCCATCTCCCCGAGGCCGCCCTTGGGGGGTCACGAGCGGCTTCTTCTCCAAGCAGGAAGCGCGGAACAGGCTGGATCCTGTCAGAGCAGGTTAAAAAAAAACTCCAACTCTAGCAGGAAGAGACTGGGTGAAAACTAGCCCGGCCTGAAGCCGATCACTGACCTCCTGCTTCGTGAAGTCGATATGGACTCTCTGTTGCCTCTTTGTGCCTTCACCTAATAGGAAAGTCCCTGCAGGTGTGAGCTGGGACTTACAAAGGAGGTCGGGAGATAGCAGCCCTGGAAAAATAATTCCACCTATAAACACCTGTGTTAACAAGTGCTGTATTTGTACAGCTATTTTCTTTTTCAAATACTGTTTACACACACCTATTCTCTTACCCCGCTCAGGTGTGGGTTGCATGGCATCTGGGGACCCACTGGCTGGGAGCCAGCCAGCCCGGCAATGTGCGGCTCGGAGGCCGGGCCTTCCTGGGGCCTGTTGTGGTACACGGTGCTCCCGGGGCGACTGCCTGGAGCCCAGCCAAGTCCTGATGAGCCTGAGGACTGAGACCTCCGTGGGGCAGGAGGGACCGAAGGGCGGGGGGTGGGGGGGTGGAGGCTTAGGGGACAGTGACCCCAGCTGGATGAAAGAGGACACCTGCTTTGCTCCTCCTGGCCAGGTCGCTTTGCATTTTCACACCGAAAGGAAATTTGAACCCCGCAACCACCTGATTACAACTCCCGGGACTCAGGAGTGGGAGATGCCAAAGACCAACAATGAGCAGAGGGCGGGAGAGCCCCGGTCTATGAGAACTCTAGAACTTGGTTAGAATCCCTTCGAACTCCAGGGAAGCCCTTGGGTCTCACCTGGCGAGAGGCCTCAGCCGCCTTGCAGGGGAGACTCACTGTCTTCGGATGCCTGCTGCTCAGGTGACACAGGAAAAATCTCCGAATCAGTGTCCTGTGGGGGCAGCTAAGGACAATGGCCCCGGTGGGAGAGCCAAACATCTCTGCACGTTACTTACCATAAACCTTTTATCTGGAAGAGCTGTGTGTTTGCAGAGAAGCTCCCCCCCCACGCCGCCCTGCCCGCTTCTGGCGAAGCTACGGAGCGTGTTTTCATCTGGGCACCAGCGTCCGCCCCTCACCGTGAACTGAACGCCACAGGTTATCGGGATCTCACCAGCGTTTCCTGGGTCCTTTTCCTGCCTCAGGATCTTCTCCAGGATCCCTCATCCCATTTGGTTTCGCGTCTCTGGGGCCTCCTCTGGTCTGTGACAGTTTCTCAGACCCTCCTTGTTTTGGATGACCTTGAGGGTTTTGAGGTCGGGTGTTTTTGTAGAATGTCCCTCACGTTGAGCCTGTCTGATGTTTTTCTCATGGTTGGACTGGGGTTAAGGGTTTGGAGGGGAGCCCACAGAGGTGAAGTGTCATTTCATGACATCATGTGCAGGGAACGTTCCACGAGGCACTTCGTACTGCTGAGGCGGCCTTGAGCAGCGGGGGCCTCTGCCAGGGTCTCCAGGGTAGTCGTCCCATGCCCTTCCACACCGTCCTCTCTGGGGGCAAGTCACAGGCCGCCCACACCCACGGTGGGGGGCTGGTTCCCTCCACCTCTTGGAGGGGCAGAACTGACATAAATGATTTAGCATTTTCTTGCAAGGGCGAATCATTTCTTCTCCCTGTTGTTTATTGACACAATCATTTATTATGGGTGTGGTAATATTTATTTAAACTTTGGGCTACCCGCCCCCCTTTCAGGTTGGCTCGTGGGTCCAAGACATGCTCCCATCCATGCGGTTTTTGGGTGCTTCCTTACTTAAGAAGAAAGGTACTGCTTTACTTGACACCTGCTAGCTTCTGTTTTAGGCACTTTATTTGCATTTTCACTGTTTAATAATAGCCACTCATTTCTTTCCCTAACACACTCTCTCTCTTCCTGTCCGAAACGAAGTTTTCACTCTTGTCCTAAGCGTGGCTTCGCGGGGTAGTGAGGAGCACGGACAGGGAGGCAGGTGGCCGAGTTTGTCCCCAAGTTCCGCTCCTCACCAGCTGTGTGACCTCGAATACCAGCCCCCGGCCTCTGATCTGTGAGATGGCGACAACCGCGTAACTCAAGGCCGCGAGCGCCCGAGACCAGTGCACACAGGTGCCTGGCATGGGAGGCACGCAGAGGGGCAGCTTTGCCATCCTGGCTCTGTCCCGAAGTGACTATGTGATCTTTTTGATTCTTTGAAACTCAGTTTTCCGGTCTGTAGAATTGGGACCGGACCAGATGGCCTCGAAGCTTGCTCTCCTGACGTCGCACGTGGGCTCAGGTACTGTTGGCTGGTGGGGATGTGTGGTGGGGGACGAGGACAGGAGAGGGGCCCGCAGCCGTGCCACCAGGAACTCCACAGCCCGGCCCGTGGCCAGCCCCAGCCTCAGCTCAGAGTGAGCTCTGTGATCTGCCAAGCAGAGAAAGATGGCTTTTTGCACTAAATTTGATACTAAAAAATGTAACCTGCGCGTCTGGGCTGAGGCCGCACGTGCTTCAGCACATACATGCCTCGGCTGGCTGGGCAGCAGCGGGGGGTCGGAAGCCAGTCCGGCCTGAGAGAGGGTGAGCTATCTGCTCTCACTGGAGACACGTGTGTTTCGTACGTTCTTAGATGTCAGGTCTTTCAACTTGGTGCGTCCTTCTCTACCCACAGTGGTATTTGTCAGCTTCTGTCGAAAACCGGGATTTGGGTTGGGGTATGAGGTTGGGTTTCTGGTGTGATTTTCCGAGGTTACAGGTGCTGAAACCAGGGCCAGGCCTGGTAGTCAGTGGGGTGTGGCTGCTCACTGAGCTTCCTGTGGGAGCTGGGCCTCAGTCAGTGATGTGGGCCAGGTCACCAGAGCAGAAAAGGGGCAGATTGGGAGGGCGGGCTCTGGACATGGTGCTGGGGCACGGCTGGGGGAGCGGACCAGGTGCCCACAGCTTGTCTGGTTTAGCCCGGGGGAGAGTGGCTGGGGTGGGGGTGCAGGGAGGCTGCTTAGAGCAAGAGGAAGAAGGTTAAGGCACTCACCCTAACTAGGTCCCAGGTTAGCGGGAGCCCAGGGCTTTGGTCAAGGAGGTGGATGTTCCAGGGGTCAGGGCTGTCAGGGGAGGGAGAGAAGGAGAAGGGGGGTCTAAGTGTGAGCCTCGGTGATGATGGGCCCAGGACAGCAAAGGAGGGCTCAGAATATCCAGTCAAGGGAGTGTGTGGTAGTAAGGACAGGATCCAAGGGGACAGGCAGACTGGCCTTCCTTCTGTACAAAGAGCTGCAGGAATTATGTGCAGATGTTTTCCCGCGTGTGTATAAGGATGTTTGAGGAGGCCGTGTTTGCAATGGGATAAAATGGAGACAGTGAAGATGTCTAGTAGCAGGGCATCGGGCTTATCTGTGAAATGTGTCTATATAATGGGATACTTGGGGCGTATTGAAAAGAATAAAATAGGCCTGTAGGAATTGGTGTAGAAAACATTGCAAACACACATTGCAGAGGGAGAAAAACCAAGTGCAGAGCACCGAGAATTAGGTATCATTTGAATAAAAGTGAACCTACAAATGGTGCTGGGATATTGTATCATTTAGGATGGGTTTTCCTGCAAGGAACAGAAAACCCAACTAATAGTGGTTAAAAAAAATAAGGGTTTATTTTTCTCATGTAACCCCACACCTGGAAGGAAGCAGTTGCTTCTTACCAAGGTTTTCAGGGACCTGGGTTCTTTCTTTCCTGTGCCAACTCTGTGGAATATGTTGGCATTTAAATCCTTACCCTTACTTCCTCATGGTCCCAAAGTGGCTGCTATAGCTACAAGCATCACATCCAAGTACAGGGAGTGAGGAAGGGGACTGGTCTGTGCCAGACACAACTGTCTTTTTAAATTATTATTACTATTTGGTAATCGAGAGCTTTTCAGATGCCACCTGGCCCCTCCTTCCCCTGCCATGGGCCAATTCGCCCCCACATCTCGTTGCCTGGGACAGGGCCACTGGCCACCGATGGGTGAGGCCTGAGTGAGCAGGCTGCTGATGCTGGGAGGCAGACCCCTGTGCCAGGCACCTTCGGGGACAGAGGACAGAGGCAGGTCTCAGCCAGGTCAGCACTAGCAGTGGGGAGAGAAGGAAGGCAGGGGCGGGGGGGTGGGGCAAGGGGCTGGGAGAGCTGGATCCCCTCATTTTCGGAACATTGACTTGGTGGGCGCTCATGACTTTCTTGCTGCCTCCTCTTCTAGTGGGCCATGTCAAAACTATTTTTTTTTTAAAGATTTATTCATTTATTTGAGAGAGAGAGAGCATGTGCATGCATGAGTGGGGGGAGAGGCAGAGGGCGAGAGAGAGAGGCAGACTCCCTGCTGAATGCAGATACCCCTACACCCCAATGTGGGGCTCGATCCCACAACCCCGAGGCCATGACCTGAGCTGAAACCAAGAGTCAGACACTTAGCCGACTGAGCCACCCAGGCGCCCCTCGACACTAACTTCTGAGGAAAATCCCTCCCTGCCCTGCCGTAGGGACTGACATGTGTTTCTAATTCTGCTCACCAGCTGGACACATGTTGCTGACGACACATCATGAAGCAGAAATGGGAAGATGAACTGAATCAGTCCTTGAACCAGATGACTGGGATGACATTGGAAGAGAGCGGAGGACCATGTGGTTTTGCTTTTCCTGCGGGTGATCTCACTTCCGGCGGTCAGGGGGCATTTGTGCCGCGGCACATGGAGGCGAGGTCCCGAGAGAAGTGGAGGCCAATGGCCCCGGTTAGTGCTAACTTTGTCTTTTCCTGCCCAACGAGTGATCTGTGGTGGCCCTGAGGAAGGATGTGTCATGGAGACTCAGGACGGAACTTCGTGTGGACCAGAGAATGGAAGACGCTGACCTTGACCTGGATTTAAAATAGAGCTGCAGATTTTGCAGAACGGTCCCCCAGCTCTCCATCCATCTATCTATAGGAGGTTCTTCCCCATCAAAGTCTAAGGTGGGTTATACTTAGTTTGAGCCCTTAAAATTTTTCTTTAGCAAAGGATCAATCTATACCAGTGTGTATTTGAGTTGCTTGTGTGTGCAAGAAAAGATCAGCATCGTGTGACTCTTGATGCTCGTGAATTGAAAAGCCAGAGGAGGGTGGTGCCTCCCCAACAATATCGGGACTGACCATAGAGTCCAGGAAGGATTATATAGAGACTCACAGATTTTTCTGGTAGCCATTCCTTAAACTACAAAGTATACATACTGCCTAGATCTGAGAACCTAAGGGCAAGTGTATCAGTCAGAGCTCACTGCAGGAAACAGAAACCGCTCCAGATATATTAAGTGGAAAGGCTCTTCATACAGGGGGTTTGGTCTTTAGAAAGGGCTGAAGGAGCAGGTTCCAGGCTGCACTACTGGATGACGCCTAGAAGAATACAGAGCTGGCCATCAGGAGAGCAGCTGCGAGGAGGCCTGGGCAGGGCCTTCCAGTTCTTGCCTGGGACAGAAGGAAAGGTCACCTGGGCCACTCCGGAGTCCAGCTCACAGGGCAATGCCAACAGGTGTCGTGCAGCTAAAGTGGATGTGTGGAATACTGATTCTCTGGGAAAAGTGTGACTCAGAAACGCCTATGCTTTGGGTGGTTAAGTGATGAAAAGCAACCTTTTCTCCCGGTTTCCACATGCAATTCTAGATGCTTCCGGTCTCAGCTCTACCGTATTTCCTATGTGGCCTTGAACAAACCTCAGCTGCCCCCGTTGTCAAACAAAGGTGTGTGACAAACTTGCAGGTGGCTTTGGGCTTTGGGGCGACTCCTCTTCGCTCACGCTTTGGGTCTTGAGCGGAGCTAGTCTTATAAACACTTGTGAAGAGCAACTCTTTGTTCCTGGGTTTTCCAGACTTCAAGGGCACTTCACGGGTGGTGGGGGGTGGGGGGCGGGGGGGGGGTGGATGGCTCATGGAGATCAAAGCAAATTAGGAGGAAGAAAACTTGTGGAACATTTGTAAGGCCCGGGCAGAAGTGGACTGTTGCCCAAGCGACCGCGTCTGCTATGAAATGTGAGCCTTCGTTGCCCCCCGGGCTCTGTCTCGTTTGCTGCCTCCGGGGTGGCCTCCTTTTGCAGATGAGGACCAGTGGCTCGGCCAGCTCTGGGACATTGGGGTGAGGCTACAGAGACCACATGATGGTAGAGAGGAGACCGGTGCTGTGATAGGTCCCCTCTCCCAGCGAGAGTAAGGGGCCTGTCTCCTGGGAGGTTCTGCCAGTTCCCAGCTGGGCTCCTTCGTATCCAAAAGAGGAAGCGGAGGGAGTCAAAGGTTTAGGATGGGGTCCCTCCTGCCTGTCTGCCTAGGGCTCCCGTGGTATGCTGGCAGATGTTTAACAACTGACCATGAGAAAAAAAAAGCCCACGTTTGACCATTTTTGTGGTGTAAATACTCTCATCCTGCCGATTCCAAGCTGCTGATGAGACATCACTAAGTGCAAGGTCACACTTGGCTTAGCCGTCCGGGGAGGGCTGGCTTTAGCAGACCACCGACTTAATGGTCCCCCTCATACCCGTTGGTGAAAGCCCCCATTACTCATGGAGGGGAGAAGCGAGACCAGCCCGGGGATCACGGAGACTAAGGGGAACACACAGACTGCTGGGCCTAAGGGGTCTTGTCCTGAGGAGGCACTGATGTCACCCTGGGGTGGAAGATGGTCTAAAGTCACGTGTGGTGACTGTTCTCCAGAAGGGATGGTTTTAGGGTACCACTGTAACCACTTCCTATCCCGCGCCAGTGACCTCAAGGACTGGTCTAAGTGCACAGAGTAAGTAACTGCCCATGTAAAACTCTTGCCTCAGCTCTGTGAATAAGCTCATTTATTGGACGCCTCAGAGGGAGTGGTGCTCCTTCCCCAGTAGACCAGAGTGGGAAGACGGGGCGCGGGCCTGAGGCCTGGACGGGACCCCGGGCTCTCGGCCTACATGGAGTCATTTCCGCACCCCCCGGCCCTACTGGAAGCTCATGCTCCCTTACCTGTGGCTTGTTCCTCCTTCTTTCCCTTGTTCCAGGCCTAGGAAGGGGCTGGTGTCCCAGGGCTTGCTGAGGACATTCAAGGGTTGTCCCTAGAGCATTGGAGAAGCACCACAGAGACCCTTTCCGGCAGTGTGGCTGAGTGGGGCTAGCAATGGGCCACAGGGGTGAGCCATGAGGAAGAGGTCAGATGACCCCTTGCCTGGTGCCTCCAGGGCTTGCTCAGGACTCCAGTAGGAAGTAACCCCAGGACCCCTCCCCCATCTCTAATTCTGAGCCTCGCACACCATTGCATCCTTGGGAATATTGCCTCTAGGACCCTCCTCCCCGCCCACTGCAGGTGCATTGGCCGTCTGGGGGAAAATGCTGAGGATACAGGAACTCGGATGGGCCCCAGTTCAGCTGGACATGGAATTCCCCCTCTGGCACTTCTGAGCTCTGTGACATCAGACCTGTCACTTAACCTCTCTCGGCCTTGGTCTCCCGTACATCGCTGTGAAGCGAACCGTTGTCATTTTTACTGATACTGATTGTGAGAAGGAAGGAGGCACATGTGTAAACGTTAAGTGAGATCATGGAAATGCACCAGGCCCGGGCTGGGCACACAGTTTCTCAAATCCTAGTGTGGAGTGAGTGCTGTGTGTGTGGTTTAGGGCACTGTGATTTCAGCCTCGTAGAACCCTGCGAGGAGTCACAGCTCTTAGTAACCCATCCTCCAGATGATCTGACTGGGGCTGAGGGCCACAGAGCCAGGCCGTAGCTGAGTGGGTGTTCCCTTGGCTCTCAGCTCCGAGGCCACCCAGGAGGCCCTGCCACCTCCTATCCAGGCTTCCCTCTCTTTTTGCCATGTTTGAGGAACTCGGCTCAAGAACCACCAGCCACAGTCCTGAACGGGCCTTTGCTTCCAGGAGGACAGCAGGATGAACAGGCCCTTGCTTCCAGGAGGGTAGCAGGATGGAGGCAGGATCACAGCAGGTATGCAATGATTTCTGTTTGCTTCTTGCTTCTTCAGTTTTTCCTCTGACAACATTCATAGAGAGCTGCGCTGCTGGACGTTTACTGCCCACCCTGAGGGCTGGCAGGGCCCTGGCTGGAGAGGAGGAGGACAGCCAGGTGGAGGAGGGGGAGGAGGGGCAGGAGGAGGAGGAGCCTGGAGCCGGAGCACGCTGTTCCTGAAGGTGTTTAGAAAGTGACGCTTTCTCCCCGCTGAGCTTCCTTTGGGCTGAGGGGTTCCTGAGACATTTGCAATGTAAAGGGTGGCCATCCTCCATGACGCAGGGGACCAGATACCATCGGAACAAGAGTATATTTAGAAGACAGGAAATAAGCCCTCCAGTCTGCCCTTGACTTTACCGCAGGCGTTTTCCCCTTGTGAGCGCCCCGGAGTTGACAGAGAGGCTGCAGGGCCTAGTGAGAGGAAATGGCTAGGGCCTTCGAGCTAATGCATCCTTTCTTCCCTTTTTCTCCTCCTTTTCTCTCCCTGTTTCTATGCTTGCAGGCTCCGCTGGGGTTGTCCCAACGTGACGGGGAGAAATTGCTAGGAACTGAGTCATTTTGCTGGATTTTTTCAGCTGAGTCCCTGATTAGTAAACCTGGTTCAAGAATGGGAAAATGCACAGGGCTATTTTTAAGTGTTCTCAGCAGCAACGTTCCTAATTCCTAGAACAGACACCAATTGCTTTTCTGCCTTCAAGTGTAGACAAACACTTAGCAGCTGCATGACCTTTGGCAAATTAGACTTGCTGAGTGCTGGTGTGCTCATCTGTAAAATGGGGCTAATACCACCTCCCTCAGAGGACGTGATGACTGTGTGCATGTCCTCCCCGCCCCCACCCCCGGGGCAGCGCCTCTGATCACCGCGGGGGTCAGACTGACTCTTCCAGGACCAGCGTGGGGCCCACTGAGTTCCCCATGTATCAGTGTACAACCCACCGTGGGTCCGCTACTGGAAGACCCAAACTGAAACTTATACATCATCAGCCAGGGGAAACTTGGCAATTTCGTTCATAAATAAGCATTTGCCAAGCCCCTCTGCGCTAGCCCTGGTGAGGCCACTGGAGAGAAGCGACACGGCTGTGTCCAGGGACTCTGTCTGGGGCGGAGGCGGACACAGGGATGCGGACAGTGGCTGTGATGAGTGGGAGGCACGTGCGGGGGCACCGGACCCAGCCTGGGGACTTCAGCAGTGGCTCTTCCACACACCTCGCTGTCCATTCGTCAGAGTCCGAGGGTACCCGGGACGCAGTGGTGTGAGAAGGACTGGGGACAGCGCATCAGGCATGTCTATAGGGGTGCTCAGGGCAGGGACAGTCTCTCAGAATGAGCCGCGGGGGGTACACAACGTTCCGAGGGAAACACGCGCACGTGTCTAGTATAAATAGCAGTTACTCTCAGGTTAGTGTCCACTGAGTGCTGGACACCGTGCACCGGGGCTTACGGTGGATTTGACCAGAGGTGGCTTCGGCCTCTGTGTGACCGGCCAACAGGAGGCTCACCTGGGCAGCGTGTGGGGAGGGAGTGGGATTAACCTCGCCACGGAATGCTCCGAGGGCTTCACAAAAATCCTTGTTAAAGAACTTTAGCAGATTAATTGCTCCTCTGCAATGTAATTCCTTGTGTCACATTACACCAATTTATATTATGTGTGAAATAGAATACACAATTAGCTATATTATATATTGCATAATTGCTGTCTTAGTTAATTTCCAGCCCTACAGCTTTCTTGCCAGAGGGTCAGAGTTGAACTCAGATTAGTCAGTGTAGCTAATGGCTAGCATTTTCCTTAAGTTTGGCGGGGGGGGGACATGGAAGCGAAGGTTGGAAGGATTACAGGTGAGTCTTGACCCTGGGGAATTGGCATTTGGATTATTCTCGAATGACCTGGGTAATCCAGGTGTGATAGTCCGAATGCAGTGGGAGCAGAGCATCTCGGGCTTGGGAGGCTGCTGTGCTGGCGAGGACGCGCCCCTTCCCCGAAGCGTTGACCTGCGCCTCTCAGGGCAGCTCAGAGTCTCATGTGTGAAGTCAGGAAAATCAGGTTTCTCTGTTAAGAAAAAGCAAAAAACCCAGCACAGAAAGAAAGCCATCCGCTGGGATGTTGGTGAGGGCCACACAAGAGTGATGGTTGTTGCCGGGAGAGAGCCACCGTGCACACTCAGGTGTGGTGATGGTGGGCAGCAGCAGCGCTGAGGAATCTGGAGCGTTCGTGGAAGTTCTCACGTGCACGGAGGCCCAGTGGGTTTACATCGTCTGAGGGCCTCCCCTGCCCCCTGGCCTCTGTCCAGCCTCCGTCCTCTCAGGAAAGGAGGCAGAGGTTAGTGCAGGGGGCCCCTCGCCGGCTCCGGCCTCGGGTTCGGCTTCCTGCTGTGCTCTCTAGCCGAGTGTGGGTCCTGGAACACGGGGCCTCTCAGAGCGCCTTGGGGGACCAATCAAGACCCTCAAGCCTGCCCTTATGTTTTGCTGTTTGTCTGGAACCCACTGGGCACTCCACATTTGGTGGTGGGTGATGGAGGGCCAGTGAAACGTGGAGAGTGCCCCCAAAATTCTAGCTGTGTGGCCTCAGACAAGCCATTTCCCCTCTTCGAGCCTCAATCTGGGGGGGGGTGCTAGTACTATTTATGCCTATCAGTGCAGGGAGAAGGACGCTGCATGAGATATTTACGGAACGTGCCCTGCACAGCACCTTGCATACAGAAGGTATTTGATAAACAGGAACTATTATTAATAAAACACAGCAGTTTGGGAAAGCAGATTTGGCTTCTTTAAGAGAGCTGTCTTGGAGAGATTTTTACATCCTACTGTACTGCTAAAGAGACAACTAAATTCCTGTTTACATATAAACCTAAACCCTCTTATTCTAACTGTGCCACCACCTTAAAAGACATATATTTATGCTTTTGGTTTTAACCGTTCGTATGTTTAAAAGCGGCACGCACTTCCAGAGTGATTATGCTAATGTACATTAAGGACTTCAACGATTGCCCTCGCTGTACTAACCATCTATTTGAACTACATTGTGCAAATAAGATGTTATCTTAAATAAGCTCCTAATATAACTCAGTAATCATTATAATGCTTTTTGGTGAAATTGTGGTGTTATTACTGAATTTAGCCATGAGTCTCAAATACTGAACCTTTGAGCGAACACCAGCAGTGCCCAGTTGCTGCATTCCTGGCCCCCCAGGGGAGCTAGATGTGGCTGTCCTCGCCGGCTGGGGAGGGCCGGGCCAGGCTGTCCCGGGACCCCCCCCCCCCACACCCACAGTGGGACGTGAGCCAGTGTGAAGCCAGAGGTCGAACCACCTTTCTCAGAAGCCTCATCAAAAGAGGAAAAGGAACTATAAATACAGCCAAATGTACACATTCCTGTGACAGCAGAGACAGGAGTGGGGCTCGGCCTGGCTCACCGAGGGGAATGCAGACCAGGAGGGACTGCAGCCCAGCTCCCGGCCCCCTCTGCCGGGCAGACCCCACCGGCATTGTCTCCTGATGCTCGCGAGGAGGGCGAGATGGGGCCGTGGGAACTTTGGGGGCAGGTGGATTTCTTTCACTACCTCCAGGCTGAAAGAAGCACTCAAGTATTGAAGGTGAAACTATCAGTTTATCCTCACATCTCATTAATGCAACAGAAAAATAGAGCCTCAAGGTAAAAATGGAGGATTTAAAAATATAATGACCTTCCTGCCTTTTTAAAAACGTTAATAGTTGGAAGCGCTTGGCTTTAAAGAAGGAAATGAGAGCCACACCAGGAGAATGCAAGGAATCACATCAAACGCACTTCCAGGAGAACTTCGGAAGCCTTGGTTAGCCAAGGAGTCTGAAGGGCAACATGGCCTCCAAGTTCAATGCCTGGCCTGGACATTCGGCGCTGCTCGCATGCAGCGCAGGTCCCTGGACTTCCTGCAGGGGAAGAAGACAAATTTTGTTTGTTTGCCGTGGAAGGAATGCTGATCTGGAGTCAGCAGACCTAGGTGTAGGGTCGTTATGGCAGGTCAGTTCACCTCTCTGGGTCTGCGTATTCAGTGAGGCGATGTGTTATCCAAGGGACTCGTGTTCACTGCCTATTAATAGAGGGGCACCACGAAGCACCTGCTAAACTGCAAAGCGCTTTGCACATTTCAGGGGCTATTAGAATATCTGCAGAAGCCAGAGTGGAGAAGACGTTGAAGAGGTCACCTGCTTGTCAGGGTGTATGGGAGGAAGCTAATGTAATGTGCAGAACCTTACCCAGCTCTCCATAGCACTCATTTACAGAAGGAGTTGTTATAAGGGATCGCACTGTCGTGCTCCTGATGCACTTCACGGGCAAGCGGAGAGAGTAGTACTTGCCGAGCTATGGCACCTGCCCCCAGTCCTTCAGTTAAGGTGCAGAGGGCTTCTACGTTGGGCCTCCCTGTCCATGAGGCCATGTCCTTTCTTCCTTGCCCTACTACCCCAGAGAGTGGCACACATTTGCCTTCTCCTTTCTGATTTTATAGGTGATGTGAAAACCCCAGTTTTTACATCATGAACAAAAATGGCGCCAGAATCTGGAATCTTGGGGCTTCTCTTTCTTCTAGAATGCAGGGTGGCCCCACATGCTCCTGCCTGTGGTGAGGGACACACTCGGGAGTACATTTCTGCAGAGGACAGTGAAAGCCAGCTAGCTGGCTGGGCCTGCCCGGGGGCCTGTCAGTCTGCATCACGGGTGGCTTCCGCAGTCTTGAACATTCTGGAAGAACTAGTGTCTACTTTCTTTCACAAACTCATAGAAATTCTAAGAGGCTGACCAGGTTTGGTCTGGAGGTGGTCTTAGACAGAGGACTTGAATATTTCAATGTCTCAGAATCTTCTGTGATTTAATTTATATGATTGTTGTTAAATTAAAACTTCCAAGGCACGTATAATGTGTGTCCTCAGGTAGTTTCCATGTTGTGGGAGCCCCGTTTATATTTTCCCTTGATCGGGCCCACCATCTCTCCTTATCTTTGCCCCAAGGTGCTTACCAATGTGGACTTCATGCCTTAGGGATTTAGTATTAACTTCCCCATTTTACAGATGAGGCTATTGAGGCTTGGTGAGCTTTCAAAGAGGCCAGAGCTGGTCACTGAGTCTGATCCATAAGCCTTTTGTCTTCCAACCCAATGCTCTTCCACAAACGAGCGAGTGGGAACTTTATTCGGGCTGGAATTCAATTATAGGGCTATGGAGAGCAGAGAGCATGTCTTAAAATGTGGTGGGAGGGGCAGAGGCTGATGGCTCGGGGTGAGCACTGGACCCTGGCCTCTAACACCAATTTGCTCTGAGATCTAGGAAAAGCCTGGCTTTCTCATCTGCAAAATAACAGTTTGGATGATATTATGGTCAGATTTGTGTACCCCAAATTCATACACTGAAGTCCTAACTCCCACTACCTCAGAATGGGACTGTATTTGGAGAGTGAGTTTTTAAAGAGGTGATTACGGTGCAATGAGGTCCCGTGAATGGGCCCTAATCCAGTATGACTGGTGACCTTACAAGGAGAGGAGACTGGGACACAGACGATGCGCACAGACGCCTGACCATGCGAGAACGTAGGGAGAAAATGGCCATCTCTGAGCCTAGGAGAGAGGCCCTTGAAGAACCCAAGCCTGCTGACACCTCGATCTTGGAGCCCCGGCCTCCAGAGCTGCGGAAGAATGGCTTTCTGTTGTTGGAACGGCGCGGTCCGCGGCGCCAGGCCGGGGCAGCTCTGACAGGTCAGTACAGACAAGACGACTCCACATACAGATGGAGACAGCAGCGTGGAGGAATGTCCCTCGCTGCTGCTACCGCGGTCCCTGGGGCGATCCCTGGTTGTGCTTAGTGGGGCTGTGAACAAATGGGATTGGGTCCCCAGAGGTTTCTGGAGCCTGAGGTCTTGGAGTTGGCCGTTACGGGTTCAGGGGTCCTGTCGGTGGGGCTGGGGCACACGATGGTGCCATCCGTCCGGGCTGTGCATGTCGCAGGTGGGAATCTCGGGCCTGGGGCGGTGGGGAGCGTGGTCTGCCCCAGGTGGGGCTGACACTGGACCACCCATCCCTTGAGCACCACTATTTTACCCCAGATCGTACTCACGTGGGGAACAGAAAAGGGGCAAAGAATTCTCTTCAGATTCAGAAGTGCCTCACACAGAGAAAACAATACATTTAAACCCCAGAAGTCTTCTCCGGATGCAATCGCTTGTTGGTTAGGTTCATTCTTGGCAGTCTGTAGGGGTTATTAGAAAGAGTTAAATGTTATCATCCACTTGTTGTGTGAGAATGACAGCAAAGGTCAGAGAAAAACACGCTTATCTTGACTCATCTGAAAATTACCCTCATCACGGGTATTGTCTGTGTACCAGACGAGCGGGCCGGGGGGGGGGGCAGCCTCATGGGGCTTTCGTCAGGTGCACGGGGTGAG
>NW_022589745.1:5840748-6057057 GCF_004348235.1 Phoca vitulina | reverse complement strand
TAACCCAGGGTTCAGGTGTGCAGTACCTGGGGCTCAGGTGTGCAGTAACCCAGAGTTCAGGTGTGCAGTACTTGGGGCTCAGGTGTGCAGTACCTGGGGCTCAGGTGTGCAGTACTTGGGGCTCAGGTGTGCAGTACCCAGGGTTTAGGTATGCAGTCCCTGGGGCTCAGGTGTGTAGTATCCGGGGCTCAGGTGTGCAGTACCCAGGGTTTAGGTATGCAGTCCCTGGGGCTCAGGTGTGTAGTATCCGGGGCTCAGGTGTGCAGTACTTGGGGCTCAGGAGGTTAGTCCTAAGAATGCTATGTTGTGTGCTCCTGTCCACCTCTTCAACCCGGGTGAAATCTGAGCTCCAGCGTCCATGTGTTCCAGTTCTATGACTCAGTTTGCGGTTTGCTCCCTGGCCTGAGTACACAGCCTCCCTGTTCTGTTACTTGTGGCTTCCAGTGCACTGTTTGCCAAAGGGTCATGTCAAGAAGCAGTTGGAAGTGAGCAGTGTAACTTCTTTTTCTGGTTGGTTATAGCAACATCAAAACTATCCCAACAAATTTATTCCCACAGCCGTAGAGACAAAGGAAAAAACAGACAAAACGTATGTTGAATTGCAGCCCCTGGTTGGGGAGGACGGGACCCAGGGAGGGACGAAGCCAGTAGAGGGTCATGGCACAAGGGGAATATACACCCAGGGAACGAGTTCAGTTCCCCACCCTCCGTCCCTCCTTATCTTCCCTTCTGTCCGGTGTGCTCCTTTATGCAACGTGTACTTGTGGTGGGAACACGAGGACTTGAAGATGTCTGGCTGTTAGGGGCTCTGGGTCTAGAGGACACGCCGGTGAGGAAATGTGTGATGGGAATGCAATTGGGCGTGGGCTTTGACGGCGTGCAGGGGGTGCTCACGGATGGCCCCAAGTCCCCCCAGAGGCACGTGTGGTCACATCAGGTCTGCGTTTAAGGGACATGCTGTGCAAAGGACAACAGCATGGGGGCCTCTTCTGTGGAGAGTGGACTGGCCCCGGTGGGAGGAGAAGCCTGGCACTTGGCAGGCAGGGGGGCTCTCAGGGGACAGGGTGGGGGCTTCGGGGAAAGGAGACACTGGCTGGTCCAAGGGCAAGTGCCACAGCACCACGTTCTACTCTTACAGGAGTCCCTGGGCTCCAGAAAACCTCTCTTCCAGGTCCAAAGGGGATTGCAGAGATTGTTCTGCAGCTGTGCTGAGAATGTGAAGCACTCTCAGTATCCAGAAGGAAGCGGCTTGGCTGCTCAAATACATCCTCTTCCCATCCATCGGACTCAGATGCTCAGAGCAGTGCTTTCCCAAGTCAGTGTGCACTCTGTCCGTGGACACCTCCATCAGGAAAGCAGACCTTCCCTGTGTGGGCCTGCGTATCACGCGTGGGGAACCAACCGGTGTTTCTTTCCCCTGTATGTTTGGAACTACGCTTGGCATTCTGTAAAAACACACAGGTACTGTAGATTGCACAAGTGTAAAAGAAGAAGACCAGTAACTACGTGTATGGAGTGCTTACTATGGGCCAGGTCCTGGGCTTGCACGCCGAAATTTAGTTCTCCGAAGAAGCCCATGAGTTAGGGACGCTACCTTGCCATTTTACGGTTGAGGATCCGAAGCTCGAAGATGTTAAGTGACTTGCTCCATATGACACAGCTCATAAAAGACAGGGCAGGAATCTGCTTCTGGGACCGTGATGCTGGGACACACCTTCCCTAACCACACCTCCGTGCACCTGCCAGTGGAAGGACAGGTATGGCAGCGAGGACAGGATACCTGGCTTTCAGGAAATTCTGCTTTAAGGAGCTGGAGTTGTCGGGCCCAAGTTTGCAAGTCCCCCCATTATTCATCAAAGCTCCTGTGGACACTACTTCATCTGGACCAGGCCCTGGAAACAGGTTTGGGTCAGAGGCACAGGCTGACTACTTCTGAATGTCTGAAGGAAGATCAATTAAAAAAAAAAAAAAGATTAAAACGGTTATTGGTGGACTAAGGTGTGGAACAGGTCAGAGGGTGGAAAATAGACCACCGAGAAATTTGGCTCAATCAAAATGAGGGGCCCTATTAATAATGAGATCAATAATACATGTGGAGTAAAGCAAAGAGGAACATGCTCAGGCCTTCTCGAATTCTGACTGCATCACGTATCAGTGTGAGCCTGGGGTTGCCTTAATTCTCCAGAGCCTCCCTTTATCCTCGGTGGAGATGGTAACATACATATAATTCACAACGTACTTGTACAGATTAAAGAGAAAATATACTTGCAGGCCCCTGGACTCACTGGCATATACTAGGAGCTCAGCAAATAGTGTTTCCTCCCTAAGAATGAGAACTAAGAATGGAATAACCTGCCTCCATGGGTGGGGAACATGGGGCATGGCGAAGGAATATAAGGAAAAGTTAGATAGCCTCGTGGTGGGATAAGGCATGAGAAGGACGCCGTGACGCGGGGCTTCCCCAGTGCCATGTGGCCAAGGACAGGGCACGGAAGCATCTGTGCCCGAGCTCTGCCGGATCGCCCGGCCTGATGCGGGCAGCAGGGAGACGTCCACGCTTCCACACCCGGTCAGGGGAGGGGCAGGCCTGGGGAGCCCTGGCCCTGACCTTCCATCACCACTGATAGGGAAGCAGGAGAAGCAGGTCCTGCCCTGAGGCCACACCCCTGCCCTGGAGCTGGAGAGGAAGATCTATTTACATCAAAAGGTCAATAACAATAGGGGACTATTTATGATTGGGGCAGGAAGTGAGAAGTCTGAAGTGGGCAGGATTGCTTGGCGTTAAGGTTTCTGGGAAATGGATGTGCTCAGGGGCCTGGAGTTGCTGATGGGATCCGGACGCCTAGAAAGCTGTGGGGCCAGAGATCCCCGCAGAGAGGCTGGTGGGTGGAGGGACTGTGTTTCAGGGCTGGAGAGGCTCCCTTTGCTGCAGTAAGGAGCAGGTTCGAGGAGCGGTGGGAGAGACATCAGACCCCCGAGGACAGAGCCCCCTCCCTTGGACAGCGATTCCTTGATGGCTGGGCTGGTGTCACATCCCTCTCTAGGTCTGATGGTACCTGGAGCTGGAGGGGCTTGAATTTTCCAGCATTCTGGAGAAGGGATTCAAGCTGAGGAAAGAGCTGGCTGGCGGGAAGGTTACTAGGGGAGGGGGGAGGGGGAGATGGAAGGACGGAGAGACACTATGGAGGAAGACTGCCTGCTGGGAAGACAAGAAGGAGGACTGGAGACAACACGGAATTTTTTGGGCTGGGGCTGGGGGGCTCTGGGAGGGAGCGGACAGGAACGGGGCCGGGACATCTGCTGTGGGTGTTCCCTGTGCCTGTTGACATACAGCCCAAGACAGCACGTTGGACAGGTTGGGAACGCCGGGAACTTTGGACTGACCATGACCGCTGGACGGGATGAGACAACCCTCCAGATAATGATCACTTCCTGAGCACCAGCCGTGTGCACTGTGCTCGGGGCTTTGCACACGTGCTCCGTTTGCAAACCAGCTTCTCGGGGAGGCAGATCAGTCCCCACGCCCCCAAGGAAATGGACACAAAATGATGAAATGGCTCGCTCGGTGCAGTGGGCCAGCGAGAGTTCTGGGCCAGAACCAGAACCGCCCTGTCCTCCTGCCCGCCCCTGGCTGGTGCGTGACGGACGCTTCCTCATGTTTGTGGGGACTGGGGAGCAATCTCCACGTTGTGTGCCAGCCATTCCCTCTGTGGCTCAGCATCTGCCCGCCCCCCGGGGTGGGGGGGGGGGCCATCCCGGAAGCTGCTCCCTGAGAGGGGACACCATTAGCTCTTTCTGTGCCCAGTGGGTTCCTTGCAGAAAGCTGGGCAGTGGGTGACTTCGGCGGCAATCCTCCCGGCGATCTGTGACTCTCAGAGGATTCATAGGGCCCGGTGCTGGCCATCTGCACTCAGGGTTCTCTCTCCTAGATTCAGTTATGATGGCCAGTTGCTGTCCAGCCAAAGGTTCTAATTAGTAAGCACAAACATTGGCCAAGTGAGAATGTCCCTGATTCTTAAGGTCTTCCCACCTCTAAAACATCCTCTCTCCATCTTCTTTCAGCTAAAGACCAGGAAGCATTAATGTCAGCTGATATATTAGTTTAAGTATGTGTGAGATCCCTCAACTTTATTAAACATTTATGCAACCACTACTTGGCAGCAGCCATGGGGGAAAGTAAAAACTCGAAAGAGCCCACAGAAAACTAAGAGAAATAAAAGTATTTATTATTCTGACATAAAGTAGAAAGTAGTACGTCCCTTAAGAGGAATAAAGATTAGGGACGTGGAGTGCGGTTTCTTTGTGATTGAGGCCGTATGAGGAAGCTGTAGGAGGCATTTAAACTGGATGCTGGGGCGGGGGGCAGGTTTTGAAAACGTTGTGAGAATGGGGAAGGGCTCTCCTGGAGGAAGGAACAGCATGAGCAAAGTACAGAGGTGGATTTGGGAGGGTGTGGGGGACCCTTGGGCTGGTGCATCAGGACAGTGTCGGGACATCAGTCTGCAGAGGTGCCAACGCATGGGAGGCTTGGAAGCAAGACTGGGTTGTGGACTTCATTCTCTGAGCAAGGAGCAGCCACTGGAAGGTTTTGGTGGCTGTTAAGGGTGACATTGTGTGCTCTCAAAAGATATGTTGAGGTTCTAATTCCCAGCACCTCAGAATGTGACCCTAATTTGGAAATACGGTCTTTGGAGATGTAATTAGTTAAGACAGGTCACACTGAAGCAGGGTGGGCCCTCGATCCCGTATGACTGGTGTCCTTATAAGAAGAGGAGAAGAGATACAGACTGGAGGGGAGCTCGCCTGGAGGCAGAGACTCAAGTGTTACAGCTTCTAGCCAAGGAATGCCAAGTGAGTGTCTTAGTTCACTCGGGCTACTCTAATGAAATACCGTAAACTGTGTGGCTTGTCCACCACAGAAGCTGATTTCTCCCAGTTCTGGAGCTGGAAGGCCAAGACCAGGGTGCCAGCATGGGCAGGTTCTGGGGAGGGCCCCCTCTGGGTGGCTCTGTCTTCTGGTGCGTCCTCACAGGACAGAAGGAGAGCTAGCCAGCCCTCTGGCCTCTTCTCCTAAGGACCCTGATCCCATTCGTGAGGGTCCCAAAGGCCCCACCTCCACATATCATCATCCTGGGATGGGGGTTTCAATGTATGAATTCTAAGGAGACATAAACGTTCAGTCCACAGCTCTACGGATTGCTGGCAAACCACCAGAAGCAGGAAGAGGCAAGCAAGGCTTCTCTCCTGCAGGTTCCAGCGGGATCATGGCCCCATGGACACCTTTATTTTGGACTTCTTTCCTTCGGAACTGTGGAAGAATAAGATTGTGTGGTTTGAAGACACCAGTGGGTGATAGCTTGCACAGTTGCCCTAGTAAATGGGTACTGTGGGGTCCATTGGTGGCATTAATGTCCCCCTCTCTGGCCTTGCTGTCTTCACCTCCGGTCCCGTGGGCACGGGGTGCTTCTCAGCTCACTACCTACCTCCAGGGTTGTGGGGGTGGCGTGCTGCCCACTTTTTCCACCTCCCCCCAGTTGGGTAGCATCATGGGTTGGGTCATCAAAAGCTTGAATATGTTTGCTGTTGTTTCCCGGGAAAAAATACAGGCGCCAGGAAGAAATGATATTATACGAAGAAGGAGATCTTTTAGGTACAGAGTGCTAAAGTCCCCGTGGGGGGAGCAGGTGCTGAGGCCGGGGGGCGGGTAGGGGGCAGAGGCAGTTCTGCGGACTGCACCTGTCCATCAAGGTGCAAGGACTGAAGATGCTGGGGCCTGTGTGGGTCCGGTTGAGGAGAAATGCAATGTGCTTTTGGCTTTATGTGGTTAAACTAAGGTCTGTGTCGCTGTTTCTACACGTTAGGAAAAGCAAACAGGGCTGTGGGGCTGGTTTCAGCGGATGGCTGCAACCTGTTTGAACCTGGCTTGGCCAGCTTCGCGCAAGGCCAGGGGGGAAAGTGCATCTGTTGAAAGAGAGCTTTGACATGGCTTCCCTGCCCCCACCGTGTCCTGTGCAGCTCTTCTCAGGGCCAGTGCCCCACCCCCACCCTCCGCCCAGCTCCTTCATCAGCCTGTTTGTTCAGAAAAGGTGAAAGAAAAAGTCGCCCTTGCTGGATACTGATAGACGGGCCGCCTGTGTCCTGCACACTGAGGACATTGTTCAAGACGCTGCAACCTCTATAAAAATATTGGTCCTGTAGCATTGCCAAGATTTCTGAGTTAGCGATCAACCAGCACTCCTTGTGCAAACTCAGTCTGCCTTCTGACAGGTTTAATCAGCGTGCAATCCTCTTCAGAAAAAGTTCGCAGCATTTGTGTGCACGTCTCCTCTCTTCCCTGCTTGTCACCAGCGGCTACTACCCACTGGGGTAGGGGGGCGTGAGGCTGTTGTCTCGGGGGCAGGATCGAGCAACTGTAACACGGAAAAGGGCAGGAGAATTCTTGCTTGAACAGGCTGGGAGAGATGTCATCTCTGTGTCATCCTGATGTGTGTTCAGAGAACACCTTTAGCCAAAGATTAAAAGGAGAACTGTCCCGTCGCTGGAGGAGGGCCGTTGTTTGCCCTTGAACCTTCAGTGTTCAGATTCTGAGACTCTCATTAATGAGGATTTTGAACCACAGGTATCTACGGGCTTGGAAAGGAAAACTTAGTGGTATTTCCTTTGATGTAATCACCTTGGAAAACAGAGTGTTGCAATTCGAGACTCTAAGCGAACTCTGCAATCTGTTTTTTTGTAAAATCATTTTATCCGGATATGTAGATTGACAGGTAAAATTAATCTGAGAATGCAGTTATTTTAGCTATTAATCCACTTGGGATTAGAAAAGATTATTTTCAAGTTCTAAAAATAAATAAGGAGCTCCAAACTTATGCAAACATTAGGTTAACATTAAAAATAAAATTGAGCATGGCCCGAAATTCATAATAAAATACGCTGCACCTTTGAAGTAACTGATTTAATATGTAGAGGGTACAAAGGGCACCAATTTGATAGAATTATCAGATGAGTTTCCTCCTGTCTTTCTTGAGCCTCTCCACGTTTCATAAAAACGGCTGTTTTGTATTACGGATTTACAGTAGCAAGGAAATTAATAGAGACGTGTGTATTGGGGGGCAATGGGCTGGGAAGTCAGCGAGGGGGCCTATGGCCTCTTCTCTGCTCCTGACTTCCTGAGTGGTTGTGGCTGAAGCGATGAACCTCTTTGGTCCTTAGCTTCTCCATCTGTGAAAAGGGACTATTGCGTGTCAGCTGCCTTACAAGGGGGTAGGATGAATGAGCCAGCACTTGGAAAGAGAAATAAGGAGGAGGCTTGGAGACTTCTGGATGAGAAGCAGCAAGGGGAAAAACAAACGTGTCCCCCCACCCCCTTCCCCACGCCTCTGATTTTGGCCCCTTCTCAGGACTGGTGTTTGTTATCTGTGGCGCCATGTTGATTTGGCCTGTTACTCAAAAATATTGAAAGCAAATATTAACTCAAGATAACGCAACGTGAGCAACGCGAAGGCCAATTAACCTGGGAAAAAGAAAATATCACCATATTTTAAAACCACGGCACACGATGCTTCCAGGATTGCTCATAAATTCCTGGTTTGTGGCAGCAAGAACATGTTTGAGAAATTAATGCCGGGGTATCTCAAGGCAGCTTTATAATCACGTCAGATCTGCACACTGTCCCCGATTGCTGAAACTCTTCATGGCTGATAAGGTGCTTGTTAGAGAAATGGGGACTAAATTTATAGTCGGCTTCTGTGCAGCCAATTTACATGTTGTACTGTTGGAGCTGAGAGCTGAAGGGAATGTGCTTGAAGCCAAAATTGGCTTTGTGGCTCTGGTTTTCTCTGCTCAGCACCACCTGCCTCCAATCAAACTGTCCAATTACAGGAAACAATTGTTTTCTTGCTATCTGGGAAGTGAAGAAATTCATCCAGTAAAGGTCTGATTTCTAAATGTTTCTCCCCCTTCCCCACCCTCCCCACCCCCCCAAAAGAAAAAAAGAGCAGAAAAACCCCCAAATCCGAAACATCAACACTGTTTCAGGGGAGCAAGTGTGTCTCTAGCAAATTATTTTCCAAGTTCAAAAATCAGAAGGATGCAGTCGGCGCATTTTGGTGTTATTGACCACAGACACCTGAGCTGTAATTATCTCCTATAATAACGTTATTAGCCCGTTCAGAAGAAAGATTCCCCCTTTTAAGATGTGAGGCAGTAATTAAAGGCTGTGAATTTCACAGGTGAAATCTTGCAGAAAGTACGATTTTAAAGGCAAAGACTTTCGTGATCCACCTCTGGTTAATTAAACTTTCTTCTCAAAATAAAATCTTGTATTTGAAACAATGAAATCGGCGGCAATGATACTATTTATCTCTGAGCCCAGTCTCATTTCTTTAAACTCTGATTTGACTTGCTAAAGCTTACTTCTCGGAAATGGTTGAGGTAGCAGGAGAGAAGCTGAGAGGACAATGGACCATCGGCCACATGTGGATGATATTTAGCACGCGCCGAGCACGGATGCTAATTACAGTACATGCTCTCCTCTGGCAGGTAACGTTTTAAGGGAACTAACAAACCTCACTTGATGTGTTTCTGTGTCACCTCCTGAGTTTAGCTTTTTTAGATAATAAAAACAGAACTGCTCAATATTTCATGATTCAGTTAAAAAAATGACCTCACGGAAACCCCTTACAGACACTTTTTCATATCGTTCTTCTAAGGCATTTACCTTCCCGAGATTACCTCCAAAAGCTTACTTACATGATACTGAATTTTTGCCACATTTGGAGTCTACTTAAGTTACTTCAAGGGAATAATCCCAGCCCACTCCATGAGTTCTCCCGTGCTTCGGATGTTGGTTCCTGAGTATTACTGTTTTCCTCCTCCAGGAAGCCCCCCTTGATCTGATCAGCTCTCACTTTTGCGCCTGTTCAGCCCTGCTTCAGTCTCGGTCCCAGGTAGTGGTTTCACTTCTGCCCTGTAGAACAGCCCTCTGGGAATATGAACTCATTGAGGACCAGGCGACTTCTCTTCCAGTTGGTAAAAATGAATGGGTGGATGATTTCCTCCTCTTTCTCTGGGTATTTCCTCTGAGGTCCCTTAGAGACATTTCCTCTTCACTAGGACTCCATCCTCAGCACCGCTTCCTTTCATTCCACACACTCCCTGGGTGACCTCGTGTACTCTCGACAGTTCACCTGTAACCTGTGGCCTCCAAAGGCCCAGGTGGAGGTCTTGGGTGGGGGCAAAGCACACGGGCTCCAGAGTCTGACGTCCGGGTGGGTACACTCACCTGAGCCTTAATTTTCTTACCAAATTGGGGTGGAATACCAGCAAGATCGAGTCGCTCCTTGAACCTCAGCTGTGCTCAGGTGTCAGGGCTCTGAGGCCCTCGCTGCCTGCACCCCCCGCCTCTGCCCCCCTAGCCTCACGTGGCTCCGGGGCCTCCCCTATCAGAGCCACTGGTAAGGGAGTTTCTCCGGGGCAGGGGCTGAGTGTTACTGAGCTTTGTTTCCCTAGTGTCCAGAAGGCTCTCAGGAAATCTTTACTGAATGAATGGATCTGGTTTTAACAACAGAGTCTGTGCTCCTTCCTGCACGATGCTCTGTATCCCCAAGAAGGAGTTTCGGGTACTGAAAATCTCCCACTTCACGGTGATCTGGTGACTCAGG
The DNA here is from genome assembly GCF_004348235.1 of Phoca vitulina. Classification (NCBI taxonomy): domain Eukaryota; kingdom Metazoa; phylum Chordata; class Mammalia; order Carnivora; family Phocidae; genus Phoca; species Phoca vitulina. The sequence continues at coordinate 6,047,395 of NW_022589745.1, read as the reverse complement.
GGATAATTGTGGGCATGGGGGGCTTTCCAGCAACCTAGTTAGATGAAACCACAGAACAACCTTCCCACCCCCCGGGGTGACCTATTTCTCAATTCCTGTTGTCCCAACATCCATTGCTGCAGGAATCCGATGAGGCGGGGCCGTTTCACTGCTGGTATTTGATGAGAAAAGGGAATTGAAATGTGGGTGACTGATCTGGACCTTGAGAAGCTGATGGGATGTCATCCTGTTCTCTCCGACAGTGGGAACTGCTCTGGGGGAAGGGGGCTTCCTGTGACCCCTCCCCGGCCTCTCGGAAGTTCTGCTCTGTCCCACGGAGTGGGATGGGGAGGCTGCTGGGTGGGACCGTGCAAAAGACTGCTGATGTAGGCTCTCTCAGCCTCTGGGTGACTTTCCCAATTAGGAGGAAAAATCTCTAACAATTCCGTTTCCACTCAGATCCTCATTTTGCTTTTTTAGAGGTGAAGTGAGAATTGAACTCTGTGAGTCTTGCCTGATTGAATTCATCTGTGAGGTGTTCGGGCTGATGCCTGGAGCCCCTCCGGGCTGACGGGCAGATGCTCCTTCCTCCCCACACCCGGCGGGACCCGGTGGGCAGGCAGAGACCAGCCGTGTTCTCTTTGCCCCCTTAGCAGTCAACAGAAGTGGAGATATGTTTCTTTTTCTCCCTGTTCTCTTGGCTCTTACCCATGTTCAAGTCCCCTCCTCCATGTGTCCTTTCCTGACAACTCCCACTCCTCCCCGGAGGACATCGGCCCAGACCTCACCCCTGTGACCGCCCTGGCCCCCTGGATCTCCCCATCGGTTACTCTGCACATTGGATGTGGGTCACTGCTCGCGGCTCAGCCTTCCACCGGCCTGGCAGCCCCTGGAGGGCAGGAAGCGTGTCATGGAGCACTGTAAACTCAGGGCACAGCGCAGGTGATCGCTCAGTATGGATTTGTAAGGAATGGGAGAAGCATGTGGTGGCAATTAGCCCTCTGCCCAGCGGACTTACAAATGTTCCCACCCTGGGCCAATGGAATCAGAATTTCTGGGGCTGAGGCCTGGCCATCAGCATTTACAAAGTTCCCAAGATGGTTTTACTGTGAGGATAACTGGAAATGGCAGAAGCCAGGCTTTGGGGTCTGACTGCCTGGGCCTGAATCTGGGCTTCCCTTCTGACTGTGATCTCCTCACTTATAATGGGGAGGCCAGTGGGGTGAGGGTGCTGGGTTCTGGGTATGCATAAAAAGTACCTAGAAGACAATACACACCCAGTGACCTTTAACCTTGCAGTTAGAAATGCTCGGTGCGCTTGGGCTTAAGCCCATAAGCCTTGGAGTTAGGCAAGGCCCGGTTTGAGCAAGTTACCACATATTTGATTCTGGGTGGGCTACATGACTTCTCTGAGTCTCAGTTGTCTCCCCTGTGAAATGGGAATAATCATGTTACCCACATCACAGAGGTGTAGGGATTAAATGAGCTAAGACGTTCAAGTAATATTTGATGATCGGTAGCTATTTATTACTGTTATTATTAGGTCATTGGATACTCAGGGGGAAGAACACAGGGTGAGTGCTGGCTGAGTTTACAGAAGAAAAAAAATAGGCAGATAATGCCATGTAAATCGTGGTTATTTGGACCTCCCTTCTAAACATCTCTCTTTAAGCCCTGAACTTTAAGGAAAAGCTGTAGGCTTTGATTTCTGACCTTCATAGATCAAAATATTGATTAGACTTTGTCTCCATTATATAATGCTAGGTTTGTGAACTTCCAATACAGTTCTGGAGTGGAAATACATTTTCACTGCTAATTTCCGTTAACAAGGCAACAAGCTTTCTTAAATAAACAATCATATTTTTAGGGAAGTGTAAATTAAAGAACTATTCTTAATTTTGCTAAACTTGTCCTCCCTCTGACTGTAATTTACTCTGACGATCACAGTGTTCTTGTAACTGCTGAGCTGGGCCGCTCTTCGCCAGCCCTGGGTTCTGGCTGTTAGAGCTCGGTGATAGAGATTCTGTTTGGGACTGAGGCCTGTGAACCAGGAGTCGGAGTTTACAAGCTGGTAGCTGAACCCCTGGCAGCCCCCTGCCCTTCATTCCCTACCAAGTTTAATGGAGGTAGGGGAACCATGATCCAAAGTTGGGCAACTCAGCCGTCTAGTACGCGGATGAATGAGCGAATGCATTCTGGCCATGAAAGACCAATTAAATGTTTAAAAACGATGGAGAAAAATTATGAGTATCGAATTCAGAAAAATGATGAACATCTGATCGGCTCAAAAGCTGCTACCTGAGTGATAACAGGAGCCTCCTCCCAGAGTGAACCCAAGTATTTCTGGCATTTCCGCAAAGTCCCTCACAAACCAGGTTACTTGGGGTCACCGGCATCTGCCATCCAGGGCTGCTGCCTGGGGAACCAATGAGCTGGCGGCATACTACTGCCCTTGTCTGCTCCGAGAAGGCCACTGTCCATGGCAGAGTGCTATCTCCAAATCTCCAACCCTCAGGGGGACAGTGGGTCTAGGTTTCCTGCAGGGATGGATGAATAAGGCAGGCCTGCTGCCCAGCATCTCCCCATACATCCAGGGATCGGCTCTGAGGCCCCCTTCCCTTGGGGTGAACCCCCGGGCTGGTTGGGGAAGGTACCACTTGGTCCTCCCTGACACTGGACACCTCGTTACAGAGCACAATCCCTGCGCGTGCATGGGTGCAAACGGGTGCAGAAGCATGAGTTCAGAGAAGGGAGAACCGGGTCCTCGCTTTGCCAGCTGAAAATTCCCCGGTACATTTGTAAAATCCAAACCAACCTCATTAAACAACCGACAAAGATAGCATGACTTGGAAATGCCTTCCTAGAGGGCAATTTGGCAATATTGATCAAGAGTCTTACAAATGTTCCCAGACTTTTACTCAGCATTGTAACTCCCAGGAATTTCTTCTTGGGAACTAATTTGATATGTTTGTAAAGACCTATATTCGAGGATTTCACTTTAAAATTCATCTCACTAATATAGGTATAAAATTGGAAACTAACAATCTTAATGTCTGAAGTAGATTCTGGTGTTTATATACATATTTTAAAATATTGTAGAAGCCATTAAAATCACATTGAAGAGTAGTTAAGGGTACAGGAAGATGTCTATGCTGAAATGTTAGGTTTCAGGATAGTGCGAGCCTCATCGTGTAAAAACATGTATATAGAGCTATGTCCATGTGTGTGCGTGTGTGTGTGTGTATCCTGAAACACTAGACAGAATGCACCAGGATGTGGAGAGTGCCTATCCCTGGGCGATGAGACAATCATGGTATTTTTTGTCTCTTTTATAAGGACGCTGTTTTCCCCTAATTCTCTATAGTGAGCATGTGTGACCCCCATCTCCGATGCTGCAGACTTTGCCCAGGGGACAGAGAGGCAGAGGTGGACCTGTGTGAGTCTGAGCCGTGGTCCCTGTGGGGTCCTGCGGGCAGCAGACGGTGGCAGGGAAAGGCACGGGTTCTGGCTTCAGCCAAGTCTGCACTGGCTTCCTAGCTCCGCTACTGAAATGCCATTGACCTTGGATGGGTCTCCTTACTTCTAAAAGCCTTAGTTTCCTCACCTGTAAAATGGGGATCACTCTAGCACCTGCAGGATTGTAAGGGAGATGATATATAGGAGTAGGCCATACCATGGAGTAGGTGCTCTGTAATCGGTGTGTGTGCATGGGGGGTGGTGCATGCGTGTGTGGATGGGGGTGTCTTTTCACCTGATAAACGGATCCAAGATCATTTTCACCTCTTCCTTCTTAAAACTTGGGTCTATCCTTAGCACCCGCCACGTCCACTGTCTTCACAGCCATGTGCCTGGACCACGGCTTCCCTCAGCCAGGCATACTTTGTGAGGTGGAAAAGTCAAGAACGGTTGCAAATACCATCTCACTCCCCTCAATAAAGAAATGATACGCTTGAAAGGAAGCGACCATCACCATCATTACCATCACCACCACCATCATCATCATCATCACCACCACCACCATCATCATCCTCCTCCTCCTCACCATCATCATCATCATCATTGCCATTGTCACCATCGTCATCATCATCATCATCCTCATCATTGTCATGATTGCCATTGTCACCATCGTCATTGTCATCATCCTCATCGTCATCATCATCCTCCTCACCATCGTCATCATCGCCATTACCATCATCATCATCCTCATCATCCTCATCATCGCCATTGTCACCATCATCATCGTCATCATCCTCACCATCGTCATCATCGTCATCATCATCATCCTCACCATCGTCATCATCGTCATCATCATCATCACCATCATCATCATCATTGTAGTGTAAGGAATGGATGAGGTCCAGGTGTTTTCCTGGAAGCTCAGGGCCTGGCCTGGCCCCAGCCCCACTCTGCTGCTGGTTCCCTCCTCTGGACTTGCAGTGCTCACGAGCAGCTGTTCGCGTACCTGACCATACCCCTTCCTGGAAAGCACTGTTGTGGCTGTGAGGTGAGCTGGCTGGAAGGGAGGGGGTAACGGGCACAGTGGTAACGCCAGTCACTGAGACCATCCTGGCAGCGGGCATGTGCGCCATTGCTGAGCCATCCCACACTTGCACCATGGGGGTGATGCTGGCAAGAGCAACAGAGCACAGGGCCAAATGCAAATTGTTTTAAAACACAAATGAACTTGGTTCAGGTGGTGCCAGAGAATTCTCGATTTCAGCGGAGAGTTATTCTGTGCACTTTTACTGCGATCATCCAATAAAAATGCAACTGTTCATAGAGACATTAGGTTGTCGTTTTAGGAGATGCTGTCAAGGAAAGCAGGCCACAGATTTCACCCAATTTGCCAAACTGATTTTAATTGCTTTTTTTTTTTCCCCCAAGTACATCAGACCTTCAAATCTGTGTGCTTTCTCTTTCTTTGTGAAATTGCTACTTGGAACATTTAGAATCAATTTGATGAAGCAACACTCTCCTTGAGCCGTGCAAGGGGCCGTGGTGCCTCGGGGAAGGGCTCCCAGGTATGTGGTGTGTCTCCTGATCCCGCGGAGTTACAGAAAGAGACAGCATCGAATGGTAGGAGGCTGATGGGAAAACGTGGCACAGGCCGTGGGTCCCATCAGAGGTCAGGGGTCAGGGAATGAAGAGATGGTTTCACCGCCATGTAAGGGACACCTCCACAGCCCAGGGCGAAATGCACGGTATGACCTGGGTAGTTGCACAGAGCCCTGTGCTTAGAAGGGCCCTGCATGTGATTTAATGCTCTGCGTCCCTGTTTGGAAATTCTTGTTCATTATGAGCCTGTGAGCTCTGTATTTTCATTTTGGAGCAAAGCTGTTTCCTTTTCTTTCTGGACACACAGCTAGAGTCCATCTCTCACCCTCTCTTGCTGTCGGACATGGCCATGTGGATAAGTTTGACCAAAGGAACGTGAGTACCAACCGTATGCCTGCCCCCCTCGCCCACGGGCTTGGGTCAGGTGGTGCCGAGAGTTCTCGAGCTCACGGAGAGTGACTTGTGCACCTTTACTGCTCCGGGGGTCACGGAGGCGAGCTTCTGGGAGGTGCTCTCAAGGAACACAGACCAGGCCTCCCCCCTCGGGCTGCCCGGGCTGCGCCCCCCACCCCTGCCCCGGAGGCTTTGGAAGCCGGTCTGAGGGTGGTGTCGCGGCTGGTGGCCGGGGTCTGGGTGTCTGGATAACTGCGTGGAGTAGAAGGCCCTGCCTCCCACCTCCCTGTCCCAGCCGCTCAGAGCTGCCCTGCACCCTCATGGGAGCAAAACTAAACATCTCTGGTGTCAAGAGACTCCGGACTCAGCTCTGCGGTTTCTGCATCTCCTGCGGCAGTGCTTCTTTTCAGAGGAAGGAAGACTTGCTCAGAAGCCTCCCAGCGGACTCCCTCCCTCAGAGCGTTGGCCAGAATTAAGCTTCGTGTCCGTGCCTACACCGATCCCCGGGGCCAGGGCACTGCCCCCATCCGCTTGGAGAACCAGGACCTGCTCCCGAAGGCCCGGGCTCCCCATGTCTCAACACCACGGGGCTGCAAACAGCGGGCAATGAGAGAGATTTGCCAGCAGGGGGGCTGGGGGGGCAGCCAAGCAGGGTCCGCCACAGGCTACAGGAAAAGGAAGGTTGTGGCTTTTCTTTTTCCCAGCTTTATTGAGATCAAATTGGCATATGACATGTATAAGCCTGAGGTGTACAAGGTGATCATTTGATCCACATACACGTCGGGGAACAGTTACCACAAGAAGGTTAGTTAATACACCCATCACCTCACATAATCACATTTTTTTTTTGTGGTGAGAACATCAAAGGTTGACTCTCTTAGCAACTTTCAAGTCTGTCTTTAAAAAAAAAACAACAACAAATACTTGGTTTGGAGCTTCTGAGGGGAAAGAGTTGGCCCTGTCTTTATTTATTTTTTTGAGCAATTAATGATCCTGTGTCAGTTCCCATGAGTTGGGGGAGGGGAGGTGAAAAAAATTATGGATGGTACCCAGAGAAACCTGCCCCATGACCGCGAAGTTTATCTGAAGATAGGAACGCTCCATGTGGATCGTCAATGATAACGATCAGCTTGAACCCTCCAGTGTTCCACCTCGAATGGTCGCAACAGCAAACAGAGGGAAGGAATACGCAGAGCTCCCTGGGGACGGCCACTGAAACAGGACACTGGGCACAGAGCGGTGTAGTGGTGATTGGGTTTCTGTGGCGTCACCTAAGCTTTCGGACAAACAATTCTCCTCTCAGGCTTGGTTTCTATCAGTTGGGAATGTCAGCGGCTGCAAGTAACAGCGCATCTGACTCTCTGACTGCAGTGGTTTAAATAACAAGGATTTTGTTTTTCCTCATAGAACATGAAGACTAGAGGTAAATGGCTGTTGGCCCTGGTTCAGAAGCTCAGCAGTATTAGGGCCAAACCTCTGCAATTGTCTTGCAGTTCCACTAACCGTGGCAAAATGGCTGTTAGAACCGCAGTCGTCACATCAGAAGCAGGATGAAAGTGGTGGGGCAAGGAGAGACCTTTTGAGCCCTGCTTTGGTCTCATGGCCGGGACTGGGTGACGCCCACCTTGCTGCCAAGGAGGCTGGGGAGTGAGGAGCAGAATGGTTAAGACAGGCTTAGACCAGTCACGCCTGTCACCTGGGTCTGTCCTACAGCTGCTCTGAACCAAAGTGGGATTCTTCTAGCAAGAAACAAGGGAGGCATGGATACTGAATAGGCAGCAAAGAGTGTATGTCACAGTCCGCAAAGACATTTGGGTACCGGGAGGGTTTTATAAAAACAAGGCAAGTCAGATTTGAACATCTCCTGGCCATGAGGAGGGAGGTTTTGGGTCTGGAATATTTTGTGGTACAAATAAAGCCCAGATCAAGGTGAAAAACCAGAGCAGAGCTCGTATCTGACCTGATGCCGATGTCCAGAAATGAATCTAGCATTCTTGCTGTCTGTGTTTGTCCTACTGTTAATCCAGTCGCTGTAACTTTATCGGGGTGTTGAGTCTTTATAGGATAGGCTGTGAGTGTGGCAGATTATTTGTCCAGTCAGCTAGACCACTAACGAGAAGGGCTTGATCTTCATATTTGAGTTCTTCTGGCCCAAGTGTAGCATTTCACGTGCATCCCTGTGGCCTTCCCCGCGTGCTTCCTTCACTGTTTTTGCCAACCTGTGTCATGGGGACAGGTCCATTCACACGTCATCCTCACTAGGTATGTGCCTTGAGAGCAGCACTGCCCAAGAGAAGTGTCACGTGAGCCCCATCTGTAACACTAAACTGTCTGGAAGCTGCCTTTTAAAAAACAAAAAGAAACTCATGAAAATAAATGAAAAACTGTCTTTTAGTTAATCCGATATACTAAAAATATTATTTCAACACCTAATAGAAAAATCATTAGTGAGATATTTTTCACTCTTTTTCATTCCAAGTCTTTGAAATCTGGTTTGCATTTTACACTTGACACATCTCAATTCAGACTAGCCAAGTTTCAAGTGATCAGTAGGCACATGCGGCTAGTAGCAACCATATTAGAAAATGCAGTTCTAGAGGACACATGCCACACACACTTTCCCTTGATCTTGAGAGCCTGCAGAACAGTGGAACCTTAGTAAATACTGAAAGAACACATATGGCCACACTGTTGGGATTGGGTCTTTCTCAAACATAGGTATTTGAGAGGTAGACCAGGAAGCCCTGGTGCACTGTGGATGGTAGTCAAGAGCATGGACTTGGATACACACCACTTGGTGTGAAGTCATCATCAGTTGACCCAGATCAAACCACTTAGACTCCTTATGCCTCCCTTTGTTTCCTCACCTGTAAAGAGAGACAGCAACATCTATCTTGCAAGATGTCAAGAAGCTTAAATGGGAAGATGGATGAAAAATGTGGAGCGCCTGGTACATAGGGGAGATAGGAGAGGCAGCTGCTCTAATTATTTTAAACTAGATATTCTGTGAGTCACATGGAGAACTTGGATTTTAGTAGCAACAGTGTGGTTTGGCCAGAGCAGTTCTGATGTAAGGTATGGGTCCTCCCTGCTTTGGGAATTCTCCTGGGGAAATCTTAAAGCAATTCCTGGTGTTTCTTTTTCTGGCTGTAGCTGGGGAAAGTCCAATGCCAACCATGGCACTTGGTAAGCATGGGCAAATGCCAGAGGAGGGCAGCCCTTGCTCTGGGAGCTGCTTACTGTTCATTGTCCCTCCAAAGCCTGAGGGTTCCACTTTCCCTGGGAACTTGATAGCAGCCAGGCCCTTTCAGAGCAGGGTGAGGACCTGGGTCCCCTTGCCTGCTGTCTTCTTCTCCCACCAGGTCATCCTCACATGCCTGACCCCTCCTCTCTGTCCTCCTCTGGATGCCCACCGATGTGTTTTGTCAAAATTAATTGTCTTGAAATATGGTTGTTTCAGGCGATAGAAACAAGGATTCCGATCATACCCAGTTTTGAAAACAAAAAATGAGCAAAACAAGCCAGACGCACAGTGACATTAAGGAAAGGAAAGGCTAACTTTATTAAAAAGCTTCTTTGTGGTATCAGGCAGGAAGTGAAATGGCTTTAAATGGCACACATTTCTCAATCATTTAATGCACCAGTAATCTTGGCATTCTTTCTTTTCTGTCCCCTTGAAGGAAAAAAACAGTGCCCAGATACAACTCAGACAAGAGAGGGGGAAGGCACTGAGTCAGTGCATTGTCACGGAGTCCCAGGGAAGGCTGGTCACCTCTTCTGGGAAGCTTTGCAGGAGGGCCAATGATGGGTGTGTGTGCAGGGGAAGGTGCGAGTTCCACTGCATGTGTGAACCTGGGCTACCTGATGAATTGCTGACGTTTTGTTAATTCTTCTGACCAACTGATTCTCTCAAATCTGTCGCTGTTGGAAATACCATAAATGTCAAATGTTGGATTTTATCTTGTAAGTCCATTTTCGGAGGATGGTAATACCCCAATCCCCACATATAACATTTACTCCTCTTGCCAAATGCCATTGCCCTTATTTCTATTGCAAGTTGGTCTCTTTGCATAGAACATAAACGCACAGAGAAGCACGATTGGCTAAATCTTTTCTTGAAGAAAAAAATTGCACTTACCAAATGAATACAAATGAAAGGGGAAACCAAAGATTGATACCACTGATAGACTCTTGCTTAGTTGCACTTTTTAAGACTTATTTATAGATGTCAAACAGGATATGGCACATGGGAGGTGTTCAGTAAATACTCCTTAATTGATTAAAACCCAGAGATATATTTGAAAATCTTTAAGGAAATAGGTATACTTTAAAAAAATGGCAGTTAATTTTAATCGGTAATAAAAACTGTGCCAGATGGAATCTTGTTGATTTGGACCCAAAGTCTGGCTATTAGAAAATAGCTCTTGAGTGTCATGATTTTAGGATCTCTTCTAAAAATTCTCAGGATGGTTTCCCACATCTTCTCATTAATCTTTGCCCTGTTCTGTGGTATCAGGTGGCAGGTATTTTGATAAGCCACTAAGGAAATAAAAGGTGTGCCTCAAGAGGTGGTTGGAACTCAACATTTCTGGACTCCCAATGCCATTCTTTCTTATACTCTCTCCACCCGTGTCCATCCAGCAAAATCCCCCTGTCCTTAAACTTCAGAGTGGAGGGGTTGGTTGCCATATCACCTGCTCCTACCCCCTGTAGGGTGCTGGTCCTGGGTAATATAGTTGTTTGCTTAGTGTCTGTGTGTCCCATGGGGGCTCCTCAAGGGCACAGACCCAGAACTATTCACTTGGACATCCCAGTCACACCCACAGTGTCTGGGAGGGAATCGTTAACAAACCCTGGTTGAGTGAATGAAGAGCAGATGTATTATTCTTTGGTGTTCAAAGTTATTAACTCGCTTTGTTGGTGGTGTTCTTCCTGCCATATTTCTCATCTTGCTTCCTGTACTTCCCCTTTCTCCCAAAGATAAATAATGAAGCCAGACTTCTCACCTTGCAAAAGGTTAATCCTATTTCTAAAGCCATTTTGTGGGTTCTTTTGAGAGGCTTGAAATGTCTCCTGGATCCCTGGGGAGAATCCTAGGTGAGGGGCTGGCAAATGTTGCTTCAAACCAAAAGAACTTGCCCTTGAAGTTAAATGAAAAGGTCATTGTGTCCCTTCCCTTTTAATTTCAATCCCTGTCATTGTCATTTGTCTGGCGGGGAACTCTGCAGGTCAGAAAAGCGTGATTTCTCCCCCTCCCTGAACTCCACGTAGCCAGATATAGTTTGTGATTTTCTCTCATTGGTTTTTGCTGCTTCAATGTACTTGAAACAACATTTTTGAAGCTGGAAGGGGGGGCAGCACGGTCCCAGCAGCGAGCAGGGGACTGCTCCGTGGGCTGCGCTGTGCTGATTTCAGCCAAGTATGTTTTTCAAGCCCCGACAACAAGTGGGCCTTCCCAGGTGGTGCTATTGTATAAATGGTATAAACAATGGCTACTTGTGGAGCCTCGTCCGGCTCACATTTCTACAGAAGTGCTCACGGGCTGATGGCCTGGTTACGGTTCTTCCTTGTTTCAATCCGTCTGATTCTTCTAATGCTCATCGGACCCATGATTCCCTGTTTGATAATGTTCCAACGGTTAAAGGGAAGTGCTTGTCATCTCGGCACCTGGTTTCAGGAACAAAGTACTCACCTCCCAGCCGGGTAAGCTATTTCAAAATAACCTTTGTTCCGGGATCTGAAAGAGCCCAGGAACTCAGCAGTCTGGACCACCCTTCTAGCTGGGCCGGGGAGGGCGGAGGTGGGGATTTCAGGGGAGCAGGCCTTTGGCAGTTGCCATGGAGACTATCAATCATTTGATGAAACCAGCTGGGAGGGGATGGGGTGAGAAACCACGAGACAATCACCTGCCTTTTAGCAATTTGTTAGCACCTAATGCAGCCAACAGACTCAAGCCTTTGGGGGTGATTATTGGGGGCACCTGATTCTAGAAATCAAGGGACGCTAAGAAGCTTAAGGAAATGCTTCTTAACTTCCCTTAAGAAATGCACCTGATTTGTGCATCAGGAGCCTCACGATCCTTTACGGGGGCCCTCAGAGGCTGACGCTAATTGTGTGTGTGTATGTGCATGTCGGGGTGGGGGGTGCTCTTTAGCATCTATCCCCTGTCGGGCTCACATGCGCAGCTTGGTGGCTGTAGAGTTCCGTGACTACAAAAGGGAATCCCATTCTTGGGTTTTCTGTTTGGAAGCCTAGTAACTGGTCACTCAACAACGTGCTGATGATGTCAGCTGTCCTGTATGGAGGCCTTACTGTGTGCCAAGTCACTGCCCACAGCATCTCATTAGTTCTTACCAAAACTTGGCAAGGTGGGTGCTGTTAACCCTACAGAGGAGGAAACAAAGGTCCAAAGAATTGAAATAACCTCTTTGAGGCCACAGAGCTCCTAACTGCCAGAGCAGAGGCCTCACACCTGCTGGCGGTGACCCTCTCAGGCTTTGAGGAAGGAATGCCCTGCCCTCTGCGGCATTGTGAGTAGCAGTCACCTGGGGGACGGCTCCATCAGCAAATCCAGTGGCCCCCAGGGACGCCCTTGTTTCAGTTCTCTGTGGCTTCGTCAATCTGATGCACCCCCCTCCTTGAGAGGAGCCAGCTGGGACTGTCACCTGCTAACACGTGCTGGGGGTCAGAGGGGGGCCTCGGGCATCGACCAACCTGGGCCCTGCCAAGGGCCAAACCCATCAGTTTAATCAACTGAACATAGAACTCCGACTTTGCAAAATGTCTTTCAACAGAACCACCATGAAAAGGTGGTTTTTCTGGACGCTCAATAGATTTTAAGTCTAGAGACTCAGGCACTGCTATTTGACTGAGTCTGAGAGTTCTGTGATGACTTGGGGTATGGCCAGCTCCCCTGGGGAAGTCACCAAGACCATCATGATGCTGTCACCATTCCTCATTAGGCTTGGGTTTCTTGACATGGGTTTCTTTTCTCATAGGGAAGACTCCAGACTCCATGGACGGGCTGGAACCAGCTGGGGTCTGGGTAACCCTTTCCCTGGCTACATGTCTGTTTATGCCTCTTTCCAAGATTTAGATCTGGCCATGTCCCTAAAGAAAGGCTGTCTTATAAGAAAGAGAAAGGAAAAGCCAGAGGCTTCCTGGTTCATCATCTTATTTCAATACCTAACAACACCCGTGGCTTTATGAAAACTCTTCTAGAGCTATAAGCAACAACATTGGGAGAGGGGGTGTGGCAGTGGGGGTGGCACCAGACAGACCTGGATCTACCAGGACCGTGAGGGGGAGTCATTTACCTCTCGACCTCATAATCTTCACTTGCAACATGACAATAATAATGTCCCTACTGCAAGGATAAAAAATAATGCAGGTTTAGCACCTGACAAATAGATACTCCATAGAAGGTGGTTGCTATTGTTATTATTATATAACAATCTTATCATATAAACCCACCCCAATTCTGTGAGGTCTTTCTAAGCTCATAGGAGTTGAAAGGGCTCGGCTCCATTGTTCCCAGAAAGGATCCCACCTTTCTCTCCCTCCTTCAGCTGTTGGCTGTTTTGGCCACAGAATTTATCGAATGACCACCTTGTCATTGTATATGAATCCAGACTGTGTCTTAATCTGATTCCTAGATTGAAGCTCACAGAGGTTCAGCGAGTTGGTGGTGGGGCTGAGTGCGAACACTGACCCCTAGTCCTCATCCCAGGGAAATAGGACATGATAGGCAGCAAGCTCTAGGAGCTCAATTTCTCTGATTTTGCTTAGAGGTGGGAACTAGCAGGTCCCCACTGGCCCTAGCTGTTGGCCTCCAGCATATCTGATAGGAGCCTACCAACTTGCCGCTTTCAGTGGAGGCTGATGCATGGTTTAGAAGCTCCCCTGGAGATCTGGGCAGGGGAGGAAGTGCTCAGAGAGTGCTGGGCTAGCAGGAAGTGGGAGCTGTTTCTAGCACAGACAAGGTATGAGAAATGAAAGTCAAGGAGGAAGTAGAAGTGGGATCCGTAGGTGCCTCGAGGACAAGGAAGTGGCTTTGTTGGCAAAGGTGGAAGAAGAAAACAGTATCAAGGTTTAACGTTGGGGTGGGTGTGGATGCCGTTTCTCCTCTTATAATGTCTGCATGCGGGGTGGTGTTGGAACCTGGAGGGTAGACATGTGGTATACAGAAATTCTCAGCCCTCACGGAAGCCACTAGAGGAGGAGAAATTTAACTTCTGGAGGCCATGACACACTGAGTTCAGAGAGGTATAGTTGACTGACTGGTGCTGGTGTTTCAGTTCTGGGGCAATGTGAGGTCCTACGGGTGTGCTGGTCCCCGGGAGCTACTCTAGGGGGGCAGCTGCGGTGTTGCTTGGTACTGGGGGGCTTCATAAAGCCTGCCATCCACTGAGCACAAACCATGTACTGGGGTTTACAGATAGGAAATAATTTCATCCTCACAATAACACCACCAAGTGGGCAAATGCTATGACCCACATTTTACAGAGATGAGGCAGCTGAGAGTCACAGTACCGAGGTAACTTGTCCAAAAGCAGAGTTCAGCTGGCAAGGTGATTTCCACCAGGTCTCTCTGATGCCAGAATCAGGATTCTTTCTGCCAAGCTGCTTGTTCACATACAGGGCTTGCCTGAAAAATATTCTCCTCTGCATAAGAGCAAGGAGCACCGTCAGAGGCCATAGTTTGGGTCAAGGGCCCCTTTGAACATCAGATGAAAGCGAATATGTAAGTGTATACATACTCTACAGCTTGAGGGGTTAAGGACTCCCTGAAGGGACTTAGAAGCCTCTTAATGCCCATGCGCTCAGCTCAGGAACTCCTGAGATAAGAAAGAAGCCCGGAGAAGTCAGAAAAGAAAGAAACTTCAACAGAAACAGATTTAAAAATGGAATTGTCAGGGGGTGCCTGGGTGGAGCAGTCGGTGGCTGACTCTTGGTTTTGGCTCAGGTCATAATCTTGGGGTCGTGAGATCAAGCCCCGTGTCAGGCTCCGAGCTCAACAGGGAGTCTGCTTGAGATTCTCTCTCCCTCCGCCCCTCCCCCTGCTCTCTCTCTCTCCTCCTCCCTCTCCCTATGACCCCCCCAACCGTGTGCACTCTCTCTCTAAATAAATAAATAAAATCTTAAAGAAAAACTGAATTGTCAGTACAACACATACATTCTGAATTTGTTGCCTTAAACATAACAATCTTAAATAAACATGGCTGTATTACCTCATAGGATAAATGTCCTTGTCTGTGATGCACCCGTGAAAATGGACAACTCATTTGGACCTGTACAATTACAGGTAGATATTGTTTCCTACCATGGAGTCAAAACATAAGGTAACTTAAAACAATACCCGGCAGGCCTAAACTATAGCATCACTTCCTTTTCCTTTCCTACTCAGATATTTCATGCTTAGGGTGATCATCCATTCTCATAAGTCATATAGGTATGACCTCCATGAAACTATCCAGAATTGCTTTGCACTACTGTTGAAGTAATCTTAAGAAGACTTGCATCTCATTGGAATATAGTTCTTTGTATATATTCCATTAAATTTATTTATTTTATGGCATTTTTGAATAATACTTGAAAATGCTCATGCCAGAGAATCATGAGCTACCAAAGATGGAAAGGAGCTCAGAGATCATTTAGCCCAAACCCTCCTCCTTTGCAGATAGGGAAACCGAGGCAAAGAGAGGTGAAATGGACAGTCTCCAGGCCACTGGTTGAGTTGGCAGCAAAGGGACTAGAACCCTAGTGTCCTGACTTCTTTCAGGGCTCATTTCTTTACAATATGTCTATCCTCCAGGTACTCAGTACCTACCTGTTAAATGTGTGGCCAGATGGAATTTTCTTCTGGCCTTACTCCCTCTTTCCTTCTGCTCCGAAGTCCTGGTGGGGAGGGCATCTTTGCTCACAGGGGGGAAGGCACAGAGGCTTTGCTAGCAAAGAGACCCCACACTTCTGACGAGGGCCATGGCCATGGTCACAGAAAGGTGTGCTGGTCCAAGATGCATTGGTAGGACCTACCTCTGCCCTGAGGATGGGGTCAGAAATAATGGTCATCACCATCCCAAGGACTGTGGGCAGCAGTCCCAGGGTGGGGTGGTGTTCCAAGGGGTGGGAAAGGTCCAGCATAGGGGGCAGGGAGAGGAGGGCCATGGACCCTAGAGGAAAGGACCCCCAGTGCTCCCTGGAGTAGACGCTGTGTGGGTTGACAAGTGGCTTGATGGGAAAAGGCCAACAATGTGGCTTGGTGTCTTATGCCTCTTGCGTGTTTGGGACCACGTGGGGTGGGGGCAGAGCCTGGCCGTCAGCAAGTATGAGGCACCCGCGTGAGCACACTTCGGAGCAGGCACCGTGGGAAGCCGAGCAGGGTGGGAGTCGGGGTCTCCACTCCCAAGTTTCCTAACCTCAGAGGTTGATGTGGTTAGGTGCCAGATGTAGCCACTTAACCTTCACGTATTTTCAGGTATTTGCCCCTTTCTGTTGGATTAAAACCTGGCTTGAAATGTAGTGCAGGCGATCGGTGACTGGGCGGCCTTGAATTAGTGAATCCCTTACCTTCTTCGATCCTTGGTTTCTTTGCAGGCCAAATGGAGCTTCTTCTAGACAAGTAATTGGAAATAACCCACTTTCAGATTTAAACTATAATTCAAATGAAAGGAGCAAAAAGAGCCTGGCTCCAATCAGGTCACAGTATGAGCACATCTGAGAAAAGAGTGTGTGTTTGTGGAGGAGCACGTGCTGGCAGGGAAGGGACTCAGAGGCAGACGCTGATGTCCAGCCCCCAGGGAGAGCGCCCCCTCCAGGACCGCCCACCTCCAGTGCTGCCAGTGCCCTGCTCTGAAATGGGCACACCTGCCATCAGGACACGTGCAAATCATAGACCCTCCTCCACGCTCTCCCTCTGAGGTCACGGAACAAACTTCTGATTATAATTTGGCTTCCATATCCTTTGCCACCACAGAACAAACGTTTGGCCATAGGAAGTAAGTGCTGTGTCCTCAGTGGTCCTATTTTGCTTTAACAGTAAGTTAGTGCACTGGCACTCTGGTTTCTGTACTTCGGTTTCCTGTGGGTTGTTGAGCCTGCGTCAGTATGGCCACGTGCACAGCCTCTGACCCCAATGCCGTGCGTGTCCTTGCGCTACCGGGGGCCACTCTTGTTCCTCCCGGCCATGGCCTCTGTTCTTCTTCACTGGCCACCAAGGACTCAGAGCCTGTTTGAATTCCAACAGATGGC
This sequence comes from Phoca vitulina, assembly GCF_004348235.1. Lineage (NCBI taxonomy): Eukaryota > Metazoa > Chordata > Mammalia > Carnivora > Phocidae > Phoca > Phoca vitulina. The sequence continues at coordinate 6,030,718 of NW_022589745.1, read as the reverse complement.
TCTGGGCTATCACACACGCACCATAACTACATCCTGTCGTGGGTGAGGAGGAGGATCTGCGCCCACAACCTCAGCCCAAAGGTCTGGTGGCGCTCGAAAATGTTGGTGAACAAAGGAATGTCTGGACTTACGTAGAAAGATGATAGAAGGCAAAACCCCGTCATTTGGAGGGTGTCGCTATTTGAAGTTAGTGAAAGGAGCGGTGGGTATGGGGACTCGGGGTTCTGGACTGGTTCTTCCTCTCATTCCCTGCACAGTCGTGGGAATGACAATGGGGTCCTTATTGGTAAAAAAAAGCAGTTGGAGTTGGGACCTCGGTATCATGGATGAAAAGGGACAATACCACAAAAGTTTCAGTACAAACTTAATATCAACCGGGCGCCTGGGTGGCTCAGTCGTTAAGCATCTGCCTTCAGCTCAGGTCATGATCCCAGGGTCCTGGGATCGAGCCCCACGTCGGGCTCCCTGCTCGGCGGGAAGCCTGCTTCTCCCTCTCCCACTCCCCCTGCTTTTGTTCCCTCTCTCGCTATCTCTCTCTCTGTGTCAAATAAATAAATAAAATCTTAAAAAAAAAATAATATTAACCTATACATTCCATGCAATCCATGAAACTTGATTAGAGAATTCTAAAGTTCGTGTGCAAGAGTAAAGGACCAAAAAGAGTCAGGATAATTTTAAAGGAAAAGAATATGATGTGGGTCTTGCTCTCTAAATAGTAAGATTTATTAAGAGGCTGTTGTAATTAAGACAGGGTATTGAGGTTAGAATAGAAAGCAGATCACTTGAACAGACCAGAAAACCCAGAAATTGACCCATGTGGGAAGTTGACCTAGGATGGAGGTAGATTTCCAAATTAGTTGGGAATGTCTGGTTGGGGCATTTGGCCATCCAAATGGGAAAAAAATTTACATTAGATCTTTACCTCACCACATGCAAAGAGGTCAGTTCCAGTAGGTTGAAGAGTTACATGGGAAATGTGGAAATAGAGGAGAATATCTTCTGACATTGGGGTGGGAAAGCATTTTAAGCAAGATACAAGAAGCAAAAGCCATCAAAGAAAGATTCATAAATTAAATATTAAAATTAAAATCCTGTACAATAAAGATAAAGAAAGCCACGTGTTGGGGGAAAATATTTGCAACAAATATAACCCGCAAAAGGTAAGTGTTAGGAATATATAAATAGGAAAACAGTATGACAGCTCCTTAAAAAACTAAACATAGAATTATCATATGATCCAGTAACTCTGTTGCTGGGTAAATATCCAGAATAATTGGAAGCAAAGACTCAAATATATGTTTGTACACCACTGTTCATAGTGGCATAACGTTCAGAAGGTGGAAACAACGCAAGTGTCCATCAATGAATGAAAGGATCAACAAAATGTGGTATATATACACAATGGAATATTATTTAGACTTAAAAATGAAGGAAGTTCTGACACCTGCTACAACGTGGATGAACCTTGAAGACATCATGGTAAGTGAAGTAAGCCAGTCACAAATGGACAAATACTGTCTAATTGCTCTTATAGGAAGTACTTGGAGTTCGTTGGGACAGAAAGCAGGAGGGTGGTTGCCAGGGGTTGGGGGAAGCAGGATGATGGGCAGTTTTTGTTTGATGGACATAAAGTTTTAGTTTGGGTAGATGAAAAAGGTCTGGAGATGGATGGTGGTGATGTTGGCATCACCATGTACGTAATGGCACCGAATTGTACACTTAAAAATGGTTAAAATGGTAAATTTTATGTTATGTATACTTTACTACATAAAAAAATAAATCAAGCATGGATACATGTCACAACACGGACAAACCTTGAAAATATGCTAAGTGAAAGAAGCCAATTACAAAAGACCATATGTTGTATGATTCCATTTATATGAAATGTCCAGAATAGGCAAATCCAGAGGGATAGAAAAAAGATTCGTGGTTGCCTGGGGCTGGGGGAAGCGAGGAGAGTGGGGACAAAGGCTGAAGTGTACAGTGTCTTTTTGGGAGCTAATGAAAAAATTTCTGGAATTCTAGAAATCGCTTCTGGGATTGATTATGTGATGGACACACAACTCTGTGAGTATACTACAAGCCACTGACTTGTGCACTGCAAATGAGTGAGCTGTATGGTGTGTGAATTATCTTTTAATTAAGATGTTACCAAAAGAGTTAAAAAAAAAAAAAAAAAAAAAAAAAAAACCCCCCTAAATAAAGGAAAGGCAAAACAAAGGAAAGTGAGAAAAAAAAAAAAAAGTGATGAGATGCTTCTCAGGAGATTTGAAAGGACAGCAAATGTATGAGGCCAAGTTCAACCCCAGGGACATACACACCCGAGAGTAACAATGTGATTCTGTCTCACACGCTCAGATGGGCAGGAATTCAAGTCTTTCAATGCCCAGGATCGGGGAAGATGTGCGGCAGGGAGGGCCATTCCACGCCACTCTATGGAAAGGCAGACTGGTGTGCGGAGAACAATCTGGCACTATCTGGCACTATCTGGCACTATCATCTGGCAAAGGTGCCGAGCTGCACGCTTGGACTCAGCAATTCTACTTCGAGGGACATACCCTAGGGAATTTCTTGTGCTTGTGCCTGAGGAGTTCTGTGCAAAATATCAGTACAACATTGTTTGCAATAGTGGGACCTTGGAAACATCCTGAATGTCTATCCCAAGCTAAGAGATACACAAATGGTCATATATTCAAACAGTAGGATACTGTCCAGCAGTGAAAACGGACTGTATGTGGGCTCTATGAATGTCGATGAAGTTTTCAAACAAAACAGTAAGTGGAAAAAATTAGTTATTGAAAGAAAAGTAGAACATGCCATTTACATAATGTTTATGAGCAGGCAAAACAATATTCATACTATTTATAGAGGGCTTCAATGATATCTGTACTGTTCTTTCTCTTTTACTTTTGAACTTTTAATTACAATTTTTTAAAATTCCAGTATAATGAACGTACAGTTGTTATATTAGTTTCAGGTGTACAATACAGTGATTGAACAATTCTATACTTGACTCAGTGCTCATCACCATAAGCGTACTCTCAATCCCCTTTACCATCTTCCCATCCTTCCATCTACCTCCCCTCTGGTAACCAACAGTTTGTTCTCTATAGTTAACAGTCTGATTTTTTTTTGGTCTCTGTTTCTCTTTAATTGTTTGTTTCATTTCTTAAATTCCACATATGAGTGAAATCATATGATATTTGTCTTTCTCTGATTGCCTAATTATTTCACCTAGCATTATACCCTCTAGATCCATCCATGCTGCTGCAAATGTCAAGATTTCATTTTTTATGGCTGAGTAATAATCCATTGTGTATGTTTATATATATATATATATATCACTTATATATACTTATATATACACACATACAAATATATATACATATATATGTATATATATATATCACTTCTTTATCCATTCATCTGTAGATGGACACTTGGGTTGCTTCCATATTTGTGTTGTTTTAAATTATTATTATTATTATTTTTAAAGATTTTATTTATTTATTTGAGAGAGAGAGAGCAAAAGCGAGAGAGATCACAGAGGCAGAGGTGATGTTACTTAGCCTGACTGTAGTAATCATTTTACTAGGTATCTAGGTATTTACTAGGTATCAAGGAAATCCTGCACCCAGATGCCCCTCTGTATTGTTTTTTAAAAATATCTTTTTCCCTTCTATGGGGCGCCTGGATGGCTCAGTTGGTTAAGCGTCTGCCTTTGGCTCAGGTCATGATCCCAGGGTCCTGAGATCGAGCCCCGCATCGGGCTCCCTGCTCAATGGGGATCCTGCTTCTCCTTCTCCCTCTGCCTGCCTCTCTGCCTACTTGGGCTTTCTCTGTCAAATAAATAAATAAAATCTTTAAAAAAAAATAAAAATATCGTTTTCCCTTCTAAAATGAAAGCCCTGATGGAAATTTGTCAAAATGTTAAAAATTATTAAATTTCAAATGTATTCCTATGGGTGCTTGCTGTATTATTTGTATAATTTTCTGTGTGTTTGAAATATTTCATAATTCAAAAAATATTTTAAAGACACACAAACTGCTATATAATTGAAATCATGTGCATTATTTTGGGAAGTATATGCTTCCCCACATTTCACAGTAACTTAACCAGCATGTCTGCTAGGCCAGAGAGTAAGTAAGCCATTTCTAGGGTCTAGACTCACTCCATACAATGAGTCAAACAGCAAACGCCTCTCAGTCATCCCCAACATGAGCAATGGGAGGGCATGTCCTGAGTCCTACTCTCAGCTTTATTCTAGGTCTACCATAGTACTTGGCATAGATGACTGCTAAGTGGGCAAACTGCCACCATAACGCACTCAGATAGGAAATGCTGACTATACCTAAAGAACTGATTGGGGTTTTATAGAGATGAAGGTGTCAAAACCTCAGTGAGCTCTGCCTGTTCCATCACAAAGCTGTCTCTAAGATACTCACCTTCTGCCTATTGTTCTAAATTAAAATGCAAACCTACCTGCCCCAGAGCCACCTTAGTAGGCTCATTTAGTCTCGTGAAAGATACTTCTATTTTTAATTTTAAAATTATTTATATTTAAGGTGTGCAACCTGATGACTTGATACCTAGTAAAATGATTACTATAGTCAGGCTAAGTAACATCACCTTCCATGGTTGCCATATTTCTCTTGTGATGAGAGCACCTGAAATCTACTCTCTCAGCAAATTTCCAGTATTCAGTATATTATCATTAACTATAGTCATCATGCAGGACATTAGATTTCTAGATGTTCTCATCCTACATCACAGCAGCTTTGTCCCCTTTGACCAACTTCTCCCCTTTCTACCACCTCCCCGCCCCCGGTAGCCACTGCCCTACTCTCTGCTTCTCTGTAACGGGTTTTTTTTTTTAGATTCCACATATAAGTAAGATCATGCAGTTTTTTTCTTTCTGTGTTTGGCTTATTTCACTTAGTGTATAATGTCCTCCACATTCCTCTGTGTTTTTGCAAATGGCAATCCCAATGTCTATCCCAAGCTAAGAGATACACAAATGGTCATATATTCAAACAGTAGGATACTGTCCAGCAGTGAAAATGGACTGAATAATATTCCATTGTGCGTGTATGTGTGTGTGTGTATGTGTGTGTGTGCATCTGTCTGTGTATGTGTGCATAGGTGTGTATGTGTGTGTGCCATGCTTTCTTTATCCATTATTCTTAGAAGAGACTTCTTCACCATGTGTGCGACCACAACTTCTCTTAAGTGTGACTGTTGATAATTACAATGAACTCATGCTCATCACAGTGCTGTATCCCTTTCTTAAAAATGAAAACAAACACCTTATCAGTTTCAGGCAAATTTTTAAAGTAGGCTGGTGTGAGTGCCCCTGGTGGGCTGAGCTGAGAAGTTGGGCTTTAGTTGCAAATGGCAGCGAGAAAGAAGGACAGCATCTATTTTGTTGATGTGATTCTTTTCCTGACATGGGACAGGGCAAGCTGACTGTCACAGACAGGAGCGACAAGATAGCTTTGCTGCAGACATGCATGTGCCCGCATGAGCATGGCAAGGTGCTTGCCATCCTGTCCATGAACGCATGGCCGTCTCATTTCTGGTCCAGCGGGATAGCCTGGAGTGGTCTCCCCGAGTACTAAAGCACCAGGAAAGCCCACCGCGCCTTTAATGAAAACCTTTGCTCCCCATATCTGTGCAGAGGAAGGAGTTGAACAACCATTACCTTAGCAGCTGAGATCCAGGCGGCAGATTTCCAAGTGTTGACGGCTTCAGAAATGTGTTTGCTTGGCCTCCAAGTAATGACTGAGAATATAGTCAATTTAATGCTGCAAATCTGAAAATAGTGGCCAATTAGTTTAGTGTGGAAGAGTGTGATAATATTTTAATAATATGGGCTTTATGCAAAAATTTGCTTTCATCTGAGTAATTAGGGCTGGTGAAAGGTTTAATGTGTATTTATTGAGCACATAGTAATAACAGCGCGTGAGCTGAATCACAAGACAACATGGATACATTAGGAGCTTTCTCTTCAGTTCACTGAAGTTGAGTCCTGTTTTCATAATGTCTGTCATGCTGAACAATAAGATTGGTTCTAAATTGAAATTAGAATGTCTAAGTGTTCAGCCCAAGCGTATTAGAAAAATTACATTGGTAGAACACTTACTTCCTCTTGAAATGCTTTTGGGAAAATAGTTTCTTAAATTGGCCTTGCAGCGTCTTTGAAAATAGTCTCAATGCTGCAAAAGCTTTATTTAAGAATACCACGAATCTCTGCTTCGCCTTCATTCTAATCGGTGGGGAGTGATCTACTGCAGAAGATGAGAGGATCATTTAGGTTTTGATTTTAAAATACCTTGAGTAAAAGATTTCTTTCCTGTCAGTTGACCTCCCATTTAGAAAATAACCCATCTCTGGGAGAAATGGTTTAGTGGGGTTTTGACTCTTGATTGCCCCTCGGGGGGTACTTTTCTGCCTGGATGTCACGTGGCAGAGAGCAGGCAAATGGGAGGCGGGGAGAGGACAAGGGGCGGGGTCTGGTAAGATAAGGGGCGGGGTCCGACAGGACAAGGGGCGGGGTCTGGCCTCTCTCCGCGGGAGGATCAGCCCAGCGCAGCCTGGCTGGGTGGGCAGCCCGCCAGCCCGCCCGCCCCAGGGCACGAGGGCCAGGACACTTCGCATGGCTGCTTTCAATGGTAGAATCGATGTCAAATCCACAGAGAAGTCATAACGTGTGACCAGAATGAAAAATTGGGGTTAAAAATTCAGAGCCATGTCTTTAGTTCATTCTTTGACCTTAGCAGTTAACATTAATTTCTTTCCTAAGTAGGTGATTTGAATGCAGCTTATCAGAGGATTTTTTTTTTTAAGTCTCTTTGGTTCCTTTCATGCAGCTTTTTTTTTTTTTCCTTCCTTTTCTCTTCCTTTGTAAGTGCTTTACCAGGCACGACTCTGAGAACATAGTCCTGTCTCTAGGGTCCGCGTCGGCTGATTATCAGAACCCCATCCAGCAAGGTAGCAGGAATTCCCCGGCCGGCTGGAGGGGGACTCCGCTTGTCATGGAGGCAGAGCTACTGTTTTCTGGTCTGACAGTGTAGCCTGCCCGTGACCTTGACCCCGCTCTTCTTGGCTATTCTTACTCAGTGTCCAAACTGACAGCGAGGTGGCCTGAGCTGGCCTCTACTGGGTCTGCCCTCCGCCCTGGGCATGCGCTGCTGGGGAGGAGGGCAGGTGCCTCCGGGAGCCGGCTGGGCCTTTGGGTCTGGCTTCTGAACTGCCTCCGAGGTCAGCCCATGCCTTCTCCCTGGGCCTGTCCCCAGCTTAGCTATTTATTTAGAACACTGTTAGGGGTTCCTCTTACTTAAAACTGCCTCCCCACCATGGTGTCCATGCCTCTCATCCCCTGCCCTCTCGCGGTGGAGCTGCTGTCCTTGGCCACTTCCTTGCTCTCCTCCAGCCTCCTAAACACGGATGTTCTCTTTGGTTCCATCTTAACAGACTCCCCTTGATACTCCACATTTTCTCCCCCTGGGGTTGCATCCACCACTCTTTTGGTTTTTGTTTCTATGCAATACTTTTGTCCCCATCTCTGGATGCTCAGCCCCACATTTCCCTTCCCTACTGGCTTTTCCCGTGAAGACATGCTCTCAATCCTAAAATTGCACCCTACCCCCCCTCCTGCCCTTTATCGCAGCCCCTGGCTCCTGCCTGGACCCTAGGAGGCCAGCTCCCCCGGGTGCCTCTCCACATTCTCTCACATCTGCCCCTTCTTTCTGTTTCTTTACTTTACACCAGCACATCCTTTGTCCTTTGCTGGGATTTCACTTCCACCTCAGCCCTCTCCAGTCCATCCTGAGTCCTGCAGATGTCATTCTCCCCCAAAGAGCACCCCTTTTCCCTGCTTGGCTTCTGAGCATGTTAAGAATGAAGATAGTAAAGATGGAGGCCTCTTTATGGAGCTAAGTGGCTTTCTGGACAGACCTCAGTTTAGGCTGACCACACGGTGAGCAGTAAGCAGGGCAGTGTCTAAGGTCACACAATTAGGGGATGACAGAGCCACCACCTGAGTCCTGCTCTGAGGGATTCCACAACTGGGTGCCTTCCGCCCACACTGCCCAGGCCCCTCTTTTTCTCTGAGCCCCACCAGCATTTTCTACTCTGTTCACATGTCTTATTCTAGTTGTTTGGGTAGGTGGTACAATGTATCGCAAGTGACCAATGCTCACTTTTTTCCCCTTGAACTTCTCAACTAGAATCCTCTGAGAAGGTGGTATAGTGGCTGGAGTATGGTTTTCATGAGGTCAGGGTAGACTCTCTTCCCCACTACTGGTAAGTAGAATTCTGTGTGGTCGCAGAGGGGCTGCTGTGACAGGAGGACCGTCCATCGGTGGGAAGATCTAATCAACCAAGGTAAGGACAAGGACAAGGACACTGGAGTACATCCTAGTGTTCAGTCTATACTTCTCTTCTTGGGCAGGGCCCAGAAAAAGAAAAAGACATGAAGACACGGGCCCTGCCCACTAAGATACATGTAGGGAGACCAGAACATCCCACTTGAAGCCATGGTGAACAAGACAAGACAGCTTTATAATTAAATGCTTATTTGAAGGACTAGAAGTGAGGCTGGATTCAGAGGCGGAAGAGATTCAGGAGAGCTGGAGTGGGTTGGAAAGACTTCATGGAGAGGGTAGGACCTCAGTTCAGATCTGAAAGACGAGCAGGATTTGGAGGAGGATAGAGGGCACCTTAGGCCAGGGCAACAAGTATCTCAGAACAGTGCCCTCATGTCTCAGAGACAGAACATCTCTGTAGCGTTGTTTGTGTTGGGCACTCTGACGTCATGCTAGGTAACCTCCATCACTGCCAAAAATGACTTGATATTTATTCAGACTTTAAAATAAATTGGCCTATTACATCAGGTATAAGGAATCTCATTTGGACAGTGACTAGATTTGAAGTGTTGGTTCTTTCGCAAGTTTTGTTTTTAACTCAATGGCTAAATCAGTGACTTGAAATTAAATTGAAAACTGAAATGAATACTATTCTCTAAGTCAATGAAGTCTAAAAGTCTGGAACCACTGACCTATAACACAGGGGAAAAGGGACAGTGAAGAAGAGGGACAATTGTCAGTAACCTTTTATTCTTTGATGTATTTGTTCATGCACTCAGGGAATATTACTGGCTTTGGAGCCCAGAGTTTTTCTTTAATTTGAGCCACTGCAGACTTTTGAGGAATTAGGGGGAAAACAGTCTTGTGCTTTGGGGAGCGACTCTGGAGGCTGTCTGGCTGGCTGTCTGGCTCAGAGGAAGCTGGGGCACTGTCTCTGTGGAACCCACCTGTAACCTCATTTATGTCGATCAGATGGGCTCTCAGAGGGTAGGGATCCTCCAGGATGAAGGAAGAATAAGGGGGCTGAAGAGAATCAGGAACGAAAACATACACATCACTCTTAGGGACATTCAAAGTGAAGAAGCGTAAGGCAGAATAAACATTCCAGGCGCTTCCAGCACAGGTGGCTCCGACAAGAACTGTTCACTGGGTGTGAGCCAGACGCTGGGCCACATATGTGCTAGGTTACTGGATAATGATCTTTATTTCACCAACGTAAGGACGGTTTTCAAGACCAAATGAAATCACAAAGCGGTCAAAGGTCCCTCTATTTTCCGATTGCTTTAGGGAATCAGGAGTTGAGAAGGATGCGTGGGTGAATTTGGGGTGTCAGATGCAGAGGTGTGTATGGAGGGAGAGTAGTGGAAAGAAATCCCATGACTAGGATGGGGAGGACGTGACATTTCTGGGGTAAAAGAGACCAATGTGACTGCAAGAGCCAGACTCACTGGTTTTTGAAAATTCCATTTGTAGGCCTGATGCGGCTCATGCCATTGACCCATGTGGCATATGCACCTCATTGCGAAATTCTACCTGGTCGGCTCAGTGTGGTTAGTACTTGTGGCTCAGATGGTAAGGTGGACGGGATTTAATGCCCAAACACTTCATTCCTGGAGGCGTGAGTTGGAAGCCTGACATCATCTCAGCGAGAACTCCATTAAGCCAGCTGAGGGAGGAAGCAGGTCTGGTCGGAGACTGGCACTGGAGCGGGGGGGGGGGGGGGGGGGCGGGACACGCAGGGTGGGGCGCCTGGCCTGACGCGCGGGGCGTTTGTGTGAACACGAGCATTTTAGATTCATGGCTTTCCTCTGCTCCACGGTGCACGTTAGTGATGATGGGAGCAAGGTAATAATCCTCATTGCAGTGTGAAATATGTCACAGACACAAAACTAACCTATGAAGCCAGAGGAGCAGGCAGGCAGATAAATGAGGTCAGTCGACAGCAGGACCAGCCGTCCAGTTCCCACCTGGAGTAACAAATCTGCAGAAAGGGGAAAATCACTTAAGTCTTCTCTCTATCCCATCAACTTGCTTGCGTGTCACGTTTCAAATGCCTTCATTCTCCCTGTTGGAAATTAGAATTTTCTAGTAATACTCTAAAAATCAGTAAGTAAATATGGCAATGGTGCGGCTACCCTGGGAGTTCAAAGAAATAGAAGCCAGGCAGAAAATGCATGGTATCTTCCTGTGGTGTAACCCAGCACTTAATTTTTATGCTGATTATATAGTTATTATTCAATGTTATTTAACACCTGGAAACTTGACTATATGTTACTGTTAAGAGAGGGTAGGCTAGGATAGGGGTGGGGGTGAGAATGTTCACAGGTCTTAAGTAGAATTAGCACTGCTTGCTGATATCAACCAGGAAGGTAACAAGAAAAGGAAAAAAAAAAACAAAAAAAACCAGAAAAGGCCCAGGAATCCAGTGAGACCCTAAATATAGTACAGTAGGTAACAGAGGATAAATATTTCTAGCAGGTAAAAGCCAAAAAGATAAATACCAGGTCCACTGCACCTGGTTTTCTTATCTAACCCTTTAAGAACGCTCTCACCGGTTTCCTGTTTATCCACACCTCCAGCTGAGGAAGGAGGATGTTCTGTAGGAAGCTTCTGTTTGCAGTCGTTTCTCTACACCGCCTTCCACAAGCCTCTGGCTGTTCCATTGATTTCGGGTGATGGATCTCCCCGCCATGGGGAAGAAGGCCTTTGAAACCGGGCCTGGGATAGGTGATTGCTTATTTTCTGTTATTTGTTGAATACACTTAAATACATCCATGAGACCCCAGTCACTTCTCAGCATTTCTGTCTGCAACGACCGTGTGTATGTATACATCTATGTTCAGCGAAGTTAGGAAAGAGAGAAAGGCTTGAGGACGTTTGCCTGGTGCACAGAAGACTCCAACCACCCCTCCCTGCGTGGGGCGGAGAGACCCAGCCAGCAGGAGCCGGCTGAAGGGTGTGAGGGTGCAGGCCGGGTAGGCAGGGGCTGGCTGCGGGTGCCACAGGTGCTCCGGGGAGAATGGGGGAGGGTAGACAGAGGGGAGCGCGCCCAGCTTCCTCCAGGTGCGGGCAGCCGTGGCGGTGTGGGCACAGCCTGGAGACAGGTGCCACCGCGCCTCCCCCACCCCGCACCCCCACCCCGCACCCGGGAGCGACCTCCAGGCCGGGCTGTCCCGTGGAACAGGAGCAGGGCGGAGCGCGCCTCGGGCCTGGCAGCTGATGCAGCTGATGCAGGTGATGTGGAGCTAAGCATCCTATTGGTCCTGGGTCTGAAAAGAGGGCTGGGTGGCACTGAGTTCTCCCACACCTTGCCGGCAGCGGAGACTCAGTTTCCCCTCTGCAGGGATCTGCGGCAGTGTGGCCCCGGGAGGGGGGAGGACAGCACCCCCAAGCTCATGGTGAATGAGGCTGAGTCTGGGGCCTAGCCCCGCATCTTGCCACCCACCCCCGACCTCCCAGATGCCCGGGCAGGTGCCCAGGTGCCCTGGCTGCGGTCCGGGCGCACCCTCTGTGTTACTCCCTGGTGGCTCTAATGAAGCCGGTGAAGAACCTCATGTGATACCAGTTTTCAAGGGCCCCATTGTCCCTTGGCCCGAGCAGCCAACTTGCCCATTGCCCAGACAAGGTGAGCACTGGCACAGCTCCCATCAGAGCTGCAGCCTCGGTTGACCTGGCTTGGCTGGGTTTGTGAACCCCGCGGCAGAGACTTCCTCAGAGGAGCCCACTGGCCCGCCAGAGTCCATGGCTTTGGGACATGGCAGAATCTCACAGATGTGCTACTTTACCCACAAACCCAGCTTTCTCTGCGCCCCCACCCCGCCCCCTTTTGCTTTGGCTGTAAGGATGCAGACCTGGGGGGCTGGGGGTGGCAGGAGGAAGCCTGGGGGCAGATGGAGCTTTGCGTTAAGCCCAGACTGCCTGCACCCAGAGCCTTTGAAGGGCGCTTTGGGGAGCAGGGAGGTTGAGTTTCAGAGACCAGACAGCTTTCATTTCCTTGGTGGCCTTCATCAAGATACCTCATTCTTTGACATTTCCTGCCCAGAAACCTTTGAACCATATTTTTTTTTTTGCTGATTGTGTGTTGTGCTCCCCGAAGGCATGGCTTTTGAGTCTTTTCTATGCCTAGCGCTGTGTCAAACCACGGGAAGGGGGAATGGCTGGAGGGTGTCTTTGTCCTACTGTGCGCCAGAGATCCGGTGAAACGGGGAGGGCTGTCTCAGGCCTAGTATGACCTGGGGGACATCAAGATTCCCTCCCTGTGCCGTCGTACTGGTCAGGGAGAACCTGACCTAGTTTTAGGGACCTCAGGACAAATATCCTAAGTGCCCTCCTCAGACAGACACTATTGCCTAAATGCTTCTTTTAGTCAGATGTGCTCTGACTTTTAGATCTGAGAGTGTCTTTGTGAGTAAGCCCCTCACCACCGTGACCACTATCGACAGAACTTCCACTGACCTGTCAATTATGCCATATTTAGTATCTGGGTCAAGATGGAAAAAAACTGTTTTTCTGTTCGAAGGTTTCTTACGAGTCATTTGTGAAAACATACCTTCTGGTGTTCAGTGAAAATGTAAAACCAGTGCCGATGACCGGATCTGGGGGAAATCCCCACAGAGCTTATGATGTCCCCTGGCCTACGACTGCTTGTCATGGACACGTCTGCTCTGGTCTTGGATGGTGTTGTCTCCGGGTCTGTCCTGTAGCCCGTCTTTATGTGTTCCCAACTTGGAGGTGGCGCGGGGGCTGGGCCTTCTCCCCACCTGGTGTCTTTCCCCAGTCTGTGTGAACATGGTTTCACTGAGGTGGGGTTGGCCTGATGCTCTGCTTTCTCTACTAACGGTTTCCAGCCTTGGAATGTAGTGAAGGCAAGAATCCACCACAGGCCTCTGTTTTCGTGCTTTGCCTGACGAGGGATGGTCTTTAGGGACAGGTTGGCTGGGCTCGGCAAGGTGCCTTCAGAGGAACCCCTGTAAGGTGGTGCTGGACTCCTGGGGGCCTCCACCCGCAGGTGGCCCTGAGAGTGACGTAAGAGCCGTCGACACCCCTGATCTCCATAAAGGAAGTACCTTTCTTCCCCCTGTCAGCCCCGATTGCCCGGTATGATGATGCATTACCATACTGGGGATCGTGAGTTTGGGCACCATGAGGCACCATATTGAATGGAGGAAAGATCAAATGAGTAAACCTTGATGAGGGGGGTGATGTGAGGGGACGGTTGGATGCTGCTGCCTTAGAAAGGGTTGTGGCTTTTGAGAGGTTGTTTAAAATTTATATAATGACTGTTATGCTTCCAAAAGTCCTCTTCTTTTGCCTTAGAACGTTTTTGTCTTCAGCTCAGCAGCCAGAGCTGGCCTGTCCCAGTTCTGCAGCATCTGTGTTCCAGGTGTAGACTCAGGAGGTGGACTACCTGGGTTGGAATCCAGGTTGGAATCTGGTGGCCAGGTATTAGTTGTGTGACATTAGTGCTTTGTGCCTCAGTTTCCTCATTTGTCAACTGGGAGATAATCGCAATATCAACTTCATAGGGGTGTTGCGAGGGTTAATGGAGTTCGTGTGAGTGCAGCACCTGCATGGAGCCTGGTAGGCTAAGCACTGTGGATGTGAGGGCTCCTTTTTTTTTTTTAAAGATTTTATTTATTTATTTTTAGGGAGAGAGAGAGAGTAGTGAGCGGGGAGGGCAGAGGGAGAGGGGGAGGGAGAAGGAGGGGGAAGAGGGAAATATAGTTGACCTATTTCACTATTTCACTGAATGGCGGCCATTTGCTAATGTACATTCTGGGCTTCTTAGTTACTTCATGGATTCATATGGGGATAACTGGGTTAATTCGTGTGAGTTTCTAGGTCTTTAGACAGTCTGGAACAGTGCGGCTTGGGTGGAGATCTGGAAGAACCCTGGTACCATGCACTGTTCATCGCTGGAGGGGAACCCATTCCAGGAGGTGTCGGTCTGGCCATAGTCAGGGCTAGATCCAAGTTGATATAAAATGCAATTTTAGGAGGTCGTTGGTCAAAACAGCCCTAGGTCTTACGAATGTGAAAAATGAGAAAGTATGGTGGTTATGTCAGTTTGATGACTCAGTACCAATATCCGAAAGTAGCAAAGGGAAATCTCTGGCAGACCCAGGTGGAGCCGAGGGCTGGGCAAAGATTTGCTGTCTGTTTGGGACCAGTGTGAATGCTGGGCAGCAAGTCAGGCTGGGACACATCCAGCAGGACGTGCAGGAGAGCCTTGTGGGCCCGCACCTGTTCTCATCTGGAATGTCCCTCCATCGCTGGAAGCGCTCTCAGGTGCAAGGCCTGCTGATGTGTTCTGAAACTCTCCTCCAAGAAGCCCTTTATGGCAATAATTCCCAACTGAGAGCTCTGGGAGTGGGCTTGGGAGCCTCCCGGGTGAGAGTCCCCAGAGGACGATGGAAACCCCTGGTTTGTACCAGGCACATCATGGGTCAAAACTCAGAGCAATTGTGTCACAGACTCAGTCTTACTAAGACAAAGTGGTCTGAGTTGTTTTTCTAGAAATGGAAACAGGCTTGCCCTGAGTCATTCATACCCTGGCCAGATTGCTTTCGTTAGCAATCACTCACATTTCCTAGAGAATCTTATACACGTAGGCTCCTCTCAGACACATCTTTCTCCACATGGCCTGTGGAGTGACCAAAATTATGGCCTGGTGTCTCCTCACTCACTGTGCCAGTTGGCAAACTCAGAAGGGTGCCAGGTGGAAATTTCACAATCTTAAAAAAGGTATTAATGAGGATACAGAAGCGAAAGGCTCAGATCCTGGCCGCTGTTTATTGTGCAAGAGCTGGATGCGTGCGCCTGCGAAGGGCGTACATCCCCTATCTGCGATCTTCGTAAGCGGGTTGCTATCTGCCTCATACAGATAATGACAGCCAAGCTCAGAGGGGACGTGTTCGTCTTATGGTGGACTTCAGAGCAAAAGGAAACGCTGCTGACACATCACAGTGGTTTGTGTTCTACCCCTGGGAGGGGCGATGGTGTGTGCTGATTCTCCAGTGTCTTGTTTTTCTCGATCTCCTCTGTGGCTGGTGTTTTGAACCTGACCGGGTGGGGGGCGGGAGAGGGACAGTGGACCAGCAGGGGGGTCCAGCCGAGGACCACGTGAGGACTCAAGCTGTCCAGCACCTTGATCTTGGTGAGGCAGGGTGATAATTGAGCTACTGCTCTTTGCTATACGGTTCCAGGCACTTCCCCAACTTCGGAAAGCTACCCATTTATTGCCTTACGGGAGGCGTAGTGCAACAGAATAGGGAACTCAGGGTTGAATTTCAAAAAAGAGCTCAGGGTGTGAACAATACATTTGGAAGAATACTAGCTCAGAGCCAGTGTTTGTCCCAAGCCTCCCTAAGATTAAATAAAGGTTCTAGGGATTGGCAAAGGGGAGAAGAGCTCTGAGGAGGGGCCCGCTATGAGTCCTCGGTTGGAGGGGGGGAATGGAGGGTCCCTACAGAGACCCCAGATATGCTGGAGAACCCTGGGAGGATGAAGTTCCATGAGCCCCTGAAGTTCCCTGGGGAGAGCCCAGGAAAATAGCCTTAACCCAGAGTCTCCCTGGCCCCCGCAGGTGACATATTTTTATCTGAAGCTTAGGCAGACAGGTGTGAGTAGCCTGTGCACAGGCTCCCCCATCTCATGTCCACTCTCACTGCATGTGGATCTGGCAACACCGCAGAATGTTGACTTTATGGCCAGAGAGGGGCTGCTGTACCTGAAGAGGGCCCGCCTCTGGGACAAGGAGGATGCAGAGGTCATGAATGGACACCAGGAGACCAGATGGACGGTTTGTGACCGCCCAACATGTATCCACTGGTAGATGGCGGTGACTAAGGGCCAGATGCTGGTGCTGTTGCCCCCACCCTCACCTCACTGGTTGGCACGAGGCCCTCCGGGGCTTCAATGTGACCCTGTAAAGGAAGAGAAGGGACCCTGGAAGCCAATGCAGCCATCACAGAAGTAAATGAAGGTTTCTTTGCACTCAAATCTGTCAGCCAAGATTTGCAGTCACTGCTTGCATAGCTAGTGGTGGTTGCTGTCATGGTGATGCTGGTAGCTAGAGGCCTTGGTCGTGGTAAGGCTTTAGGCACACCTTTAGTGACAGTGCTGGAAGGTCGTAGGAGAAGGGTCATGGGAGTTTGAAAGCCTGGGGTTTCGGTTCTGACCTTGACCTTTACTCCAGCCATGGCCTCTGCCATTGATTCACCATTCTGGACCTCTATTTTTTTATTTAGAAATTAATATTGGGCTAAATTATCTCTAATGTCCCTCAGAGTTCTAATTTTGCAAGATCATAAAATTAAAATCAGATACCAAATTCATTTCAAATGGGTAAAGGAAAACACTACATGAACCCCATTTCCCCCCCTTACTCATATTATCAACCAACTCACAGTCTTTTCATTTATACCCTATTTTGTGCTTACATTTTATTCAGTCCTGTAAGCAATCACTTACAGTGTGTGGACAAGGTGATTTTGTCCCGCTCTATCCTGTATCTTGTTGGTGACTTTTCTCTCAGGTGACTGCCTAGGAATTCCTGATATTTGCATTGGTCCTTGGTTCTCTGGTATCCTGCATTTGGTTTTAAAATAGGCACATGCTTTATCATGTGCTGACCTACTAATGTGAAGAAATCCCCAATGTCAATGAAGTTTAGAAAGGGAGCCCCAGGATGATCACAGTGTTCTTGACCCCAGTGACAGTCATTAAGTATGCAGCATTCCTCGTGTGGACATCTGTCCTTGGATGTAAGTTTTGCCCTTTTAAAAGAACCACAGTACCAGCAAGACCAAAACAGAGTTTTTAGTACATATGTTATTCCCCAAACAAGTAAGAGTATCTATGTCAGATGATGTATGAATTCTGATATTTCATATTTTCACCACCGTCCTAATTATTGAATACCTTATTTATTTAGTTCCAGTGAATGACTGAGTGAGGATGCAGAGAGAAATAGTTACGCTTACATATGGGGTACACCTTTCTGTGCCTGTGTTCTTAGGTGATAACTGAGAGTTTTGAGAGTTCAGTGATACAAAATATGACTTTCCAGAAATAACTGTGCTTTTCTCTGTGCCTCAGGATAGCCGTCCACCCCGCCTCAATGCAGGGTGAGGTGCCTATCTTCCGTGTCCTTTTGGCACCCTGATTTATCTCTCATATAGCATTTATCTCCATTTCTGGTGATTTCTGTTGACTTGTCTACTTTCCACACTGGATGGTGAGCTCCTTTAAGACAGGAATGTGTCGTTCCTTCTTGTAATACTAGTGCCTAAGGAAGGGGTGAATGGATGGCAGAATGGATGGGTGGGTGGGAGGACGGGCGATGGGTGAGCAGCAGAGGCGGTGAGTAGAAATAGGAGCAGAAAATAAGTGATTGTTATTCGGCACAATGACGTCATATCAAGTAACACATGAAGTTAAACTGATGCAGGTGAGCTGTTTGACCAGTTGGGAATATTCTATAGAGCAAAAGTACTCCCAATAGCTACAATCATTGATCTGCACACAAGTTTGAAAGAAGGTAAAGCTAATTCATCATGTAAGCAATTTACTTGTCCATGAAGACATAACGCTTATATGTCCAATTACCAACTTGATCAATGAAATGATTTAGGAAGTCAGGTTTGGTTCATTTGCAATAGATGACCAATTATAAGAAGGATGTCTGATTTGAAGCTCTGCTATGCTTCTTTCAAAAATACCAAGCTCCTTATAGCAGTGGTTCTCAAACTTGGTTATACAATTGATCCTTCAACAACTCGGGGATTAAAGGCGCCAACCTCTCGTATGTTATATGTATTATATACTGTATTCTTGCAATAAAGTCAGCTGGAGAAAAGTAAATTATAAGAAAGCCATAAGGAAGAGAACATACATTTACAGGAATAGACTATAAAACATGGAGTATAAGTGGACACAACACAGTTCAAACCCATGTGGTCAAGGGTCAGCTGTACATTATAATCCCCGGGGAAGCTTGAAAAAAGTCCTGATTCTCAGGCTCTCTCGCAGACATCGGCTCAGACTCCTGGGGTGGTACCCAGGCATCAATAGCTCGTCGAGCTCCCCACGTGATTCCAATGGGCCTGATGACCTCTTACCACCTGATGACCTGATGACCACACGGGGACACTAGACTTATAAATTCCAAGAAGGAATTGGCCCAAATATAGCAAGAAATTGGGCTGGAGCATGGGACACCTGGGTGGCTTAGCTGGTTAAGTGCCTTTGGCTCAGGTCATGATCCCGGGGTCCTGGGATGAGTCCTGCGTCAGGCCTCTTGCTCCGCGGGGAGCCTGCTTCTCCCTCTGCCTGCCTCTCCCCTGGCTTGTGCTCTCACTCTCACTCTCTCTCTCTCTCTCTCTCTCTGACAAATAAATAAATAAAAAAAATCTTAAAAAAAAAGGAAATTGGGCTGGAGCATAAAAATGGATGCACTCTAAAAGTATCTCCAATTAATAATTTAAAAACTCATGCTCCCTAAAAATAGTGAAAATGCACTGCAAGTCAATTTCATTGTTTTGAATTCATTAATAACTGAAGTCATTGTTTTATACCCTGCTTAATTGGATTTCATGCACTTAACTGAGCTCTCTCCATGCTTGGAAAGATAAAGATGTTTACAGCTCAGTGTAGACGCGGTATGCAGGGGATGGGCGCTGGTTTCCTGGCCCAGCTGCCATTCACTTTGTCTCAAATGCCACAGGTGCGGCAGGCCAAGCCTTTTAATACCATGTCCACCCTTGGGGATTAAATTCATTCCCAGAGAAAAGGGATTCATAAATCCTGGCCCTGCCTTCCAAACAGCAGTCTGATTTCACCAGGGTGATAAATTGCTCCTATCAAAACAGACATCAAGTCTCCCAGGGAAATAATGGGCTCCGACAGGACCAAGGGGGAACATCTTCAGCACTTATGAGCAGGGGGCCGGTGAAAAATCAAGTCTTGGGAAATCAGTGACTATTTTATTTATTTATTTATTTTGAACCTCTCTCAACCTCTCTCAAACTGTAAGAGAAAAGGAGAGCAGATGAAAAGGATAATGTGATTAACTTTAAATGAAACAAATCCATCATAAAAATGTCCCAGGGAGCACATTTGTTGGAGGGTGTGGGATCGGGCCCAGGGTTGGGCGGGCGGGCGGAAAGGTGTGTGGGGTTGTCCTTTATAGTCTCTCCGGCAGGATTCCTTGGGCGGGGAAGCCAGTGTCAGGGCGAGGTGATTTACTGTGTGGAGAGGCGCTGCTTGCTGAGAACCCTCTCCTGCCCGCCCTGCCCCATCTACCTACGGCTCTCACGTTACTCGGGAGGAAGGCCCAGGGCCCTGGTGAAAATGCTGATGTTCTCTGGCCAGAAAAACCCATGAAACCATGACTTGCTAGTAACAGTTTATGGTAAATCACTTTCCCCAAATAGTTGACTGGCCTCTTACTTGGGCCCAGAAATAAAAGGGAGAATGGAAATTGATTACATAACCTCGCTTTTCCCGATTTTCTAACACAGTGTCTTGCCAGACCTTAGGCTTCTCTGTATGAAGACAATAGCCTCTTCCCGGCTCAGTGTGAGTCAGGTTCCTGTGGCTGTTTCCTCGGCTGGAGATCCTTTGGCTGCATCCTCTGTGCCCCCCAGGGCCCGCAACACTCTTGGAAGTCTCTGAATGCCCCCAGGAGGATTACCCGCTGCTTTTATAGCTCTTGGTATGTCCTCTAACGCATGGGAGCAGAGTAGCCAACTGAGTGCCTTCACTCACGCATTCATTCATTCAACAAGTGACTGTTGAGCTCCTACAAGGCACCAGGCACCGTGCCCCATACCCAGGACAGAAGAAAAGAGAGTGGAGACAGATCTGTCCCTGGGGAGACCCAGATCCATGTGCTTTGCATGGCATTCCGGGGGTGCTGTGCGGCTGCAGGTGACCCCGGGTTCTGCGGGGAGGAGGCCGAGGGGGCTACTCTCCTTGGCGGGGCCTCGCTTTCTTCATCAGTCTGGAGCACTGAAAGTTTCTTCCAATTCTGAGTTTCTGTGCGCTGGAGTAATCTAAAACAAATACTTTTTTAAATGTGATTTTTTTGGGGTCTCTGAGTTGCTAAAGTAAAATATCTTCCTTGTAGAAAGTTTGTACCTTACCGAGAATCAGAAAGGAAATAAATTCATCATAATTCTACCACTTAGGAGTAATCACTGTTTAACATTCTACTTTGATAATTAGCCTATTATTACGCTATATTCCTTTAAAGATTTTTTTTTTAAATGTATTTGAGAGAGACAGAGAAAGAGAGAGAATGAGCAGGGAGAGTGGCAGAGGGAGAGGCAGAAACAGGGAGCCCAATGAAGAACTCGATCCCAGGACCCTGGGACCATGACCAGAGCTGAAGGTGGACGCTTCACTGACTGAGCCACCCAGGCGCCCTGCATATATTCCTTTGATGAGGTCAAGAACAACTACTTTTTTGTTTGTCCACGAATTCCCATAGGTATGTATTTTTTCCATCAGTGCATCTTCCCTTTCAACATGATTTTTATGGTTTACTCTTACTGCTACTACCGTCTTATTATTTCTCTTATTATTACGTGGCATGGATCAAGTATTTACAACGTGCCAGGCATGATGCCGCATGTTTTCTATATTGCAGGCCTTTACTGCCCAGTGCCCAGGTGAGATTCCCTAACCAGCCCATTGAGGCTGACAGTGCTTAGGCTGCGTGCTGAAGGCTGGCCTTGTAAGGGGGTCCCGGCTGAGGAGCCAGATGTCCATGGGTCACACCCCCACCTGGCACGGTGCATCTTTTCCACATCTGAGTTCTAAGTATCCAACCCATCCCCCATCCTCGTCAGTTTCCAGTTTCCCGCCATCTCGAACAACCCTTTGATTAAATCCTTGCAGCTACACCTTTGCACAGGATCTCTTCTTTTTGCTTCAGATAAATCCTAGCAGCAAAACTGCAAAGTCAAAGGTCACGTTAACTCTTGGCGTGTGCTGCCCATTGCCCCTCTCTCCAGAGCTAGAGCTGGTACGTGAAGTGCCCTGAACCAGGCAAAGAGCAGACAAAGGGAGCGGTTGCAATGCTGAGGATGAAAAAATCAGACTCACCCAAAGCCAGACGGAGATGCTGAGGCTGGAGGGAGACCGCTCACCCAAGCCGGCACCTCCAGCCCTGCCGATACCAGGAGCCCTTGATTTATAGCAGGGAAGGGGACCACCGTATAGGGTACGGGTTTTACCAGCCACACCATCTAAAGTTACGGATATCAATCCAATGCTGACTTTTCATTTGCCTTGAATTAAAAAAAAAATCATGTGGGCCTTTATTGTCTTTCTCTGCTATAGCCAAGCCTGAAGCTCGTGCCAACGTTTCCCACGTAGAAATGTCAGACGAAATCCCAGTGCCATCGAACAAGACCTTTATTCCTCCACCTGCACATTATGACTCTAATAAACACGTTATCAGCCCATGAAAATGATGGCAAACAGGTGACTGAAGGATTTGTTAAGTCAGCAGCAAAGATTAACAGTTCTTTTCAGAGAAAGCTGTGAGAGGTTCCCCTGTTTAAAACAATTGTGGTATGCGAATTTTCAGCACTTAAATCATTATCGGCAATTAGTCCTTGTCAAAAAGGTTGCAGCTGGCTTCAATTACAGGTAAGATTTTTATAATTTGAACTTAGTAGTGCGTCTGATAAGTAGGACTTGGAGAAACACCCTTTGGGAGATTTACAATTTGAGAAAAACTTCAAGCATTTCAGAATTCAAAAATTCATTATTTTCAGCAACGCTTTGTTCCTGACGTCTATTATTAAGCTTCTAGAAAAATTTCCATAAACTTCATCCTTCAGCTGTATTCTTCCCTAACAGAAAAATTACTGATGATTAAAAAATTGCTTTTTCAATTATAAAGCACTACATGCACATTATATACCAAAAATTCTGAGCAGTACAGAGGATACAAAATAAAAATAACTGTCTTTGCAGACATCCCCTCATCCTCAGTCCACCCAGCTCCAGAGCTAAGCAATTTTCGTTTTAATTCTTCTAGAAATTACCGCCATAACTTCATCTAGAATATTTTTATCGCTGTATCTTAATCAGTTAACTTTGGGCAGTGTGCATTAACTCTTCACCAAGGAGGATGTGGGGGGCATCTGGCTGGCTCCCTTGGTAGAGCACGTGACTCTTGATCCTGGGGTTGTGAGTTCAAGCCCCACGTAGGGGAAGAAAGAGAGAGGAAGGAAGGAAGGAAGGAAGGAAGGAAGGAAGGAAGGAAGGAAGGAAGGAAGGAAGTGAGATTTAGTGCCTTTACATACCCTCCCATCTTTCCTTCATATGTTGGCTTTTGCTGGTTATGTACTTTTTAAGTTTTTCTGTAGCTTCACAACTTTTAGTACTATGCTTACCTATTTCTTGATCCACCAACTTCAGATTTTCACCATTCTCACAGATGTGTAGCAGGATCTTGAGGCTGTTTTGATTTGCATCTCCCTGATGACATAGGAGGTGGAGCATCTTTTCATATGTGTCCTTGCCTTCTGCCTATCTTTTTTGGTAAAGTGTTCAGCTCTTTTGCTCATTTTTAAGTCAGTTGCTTACTGTTGAGTTTTAAGTGATTTTTGGGTACATTTTGGGTAACAGTTGTTTCTCAGATATGTCTTTTGCAAATATTTTCCCCCAGTCTGTGGCTTGTCTTCTCATTCTTCTGACATCGTCTTTCCCAGAGCAGAAGTTTGTAATTTTAAGGGTGGCCAGCTTATTAATTATTTCTTTCATGGATCACGCCCTTGGAGTTGTGGAACCATCAACTTGAGGCATTATCTGTTGATTCCTCATTAATAAAGGTGAGAAAATTAGCATCTTTATAATCCCCAACTTTGTTTCCTCTTTTTCCAGCTATGCCATCATATTTTCATATTATATTTATATGTTTATCATAACTAAAAGTTTTCTAGGCTCCTAAGGATCAATTCTAAAAACAAAGAGTTTAAAAAGCAGTATTTATATTACTATGATTATTTAATATTTTCCTGCAAAACAAATTAAGGAAGGGTTTTGTGTTACTAAATTCGTGCTATCTGAAGTATAACCTTCCAAGAGTCAGGATTAAATGTATTTTTCTCTTCCTAAACACCATCTATTGCTCAAAATTAGGTCATCTTAAATTTGCTCCATCTTTAGGCCATGCATATTCTGCACAGCTACCTTCCCTTTCCTCTCACCCATGATGTTTCTTTTTTTTTTTTTTAAGATTTATTTATTTATTTGAGAGAGAGAGAGAGAGCAAGCGAGCAGGGGGAGGGTCACAGGGAAAGGGAGATAATCTCAAGTAGACTCCTCGCTGAGCATGGAGCCTGACGCGGGTCTCGATCCCAGGACCCTGAGGTCATGACCTGAGCCGAAATCCGGAGTTGGCCACTTAGTTGACTGAGCCACCCAGACGCCCCTGTTTGTTTCTGTCTTGAAGACCTTCGCTGAGCCTTCTTGGTTTCTCTTTTAATGGGTTCATTGCTTTCTAGACACACCACACAGCTCACAGCCTTGGATTGCTGTCCTTGATCTTCTCCTTCGTTCACTGCAAGTTAAATTTTACAGCATTTTTTTCTGAAATTCCTTTTCCATTTTGCCAGAATGTAACTTCTCTGTGCCACAGCTTCTCTGTCTATAAACTTAGGATAAATATAATGTCATAGGGTTGATGTGAAGGTTCAAAGTTAGTTCCTGTAAAGTGCTAAGAAGACTACCTTGCAAGTATTGCTTGGCAATATTTTCAGAAAGGGAAGTAAAACTCTCAGAGTCCAAAAACTCTCAAAATATCTTTATTTTCTACCACCCCACTTGGTTGATAGTTTGGAATAGAATTTCAGTTTTCCCTTAAGATCTGAAATGTTTTGCTCCTTCATCCTCCAACATTACATTCTCCTGGTAAGTCTGAGGTCAGTTTAGTTCTTGTCCTTTGGAGATCGTCTTTATTTTTTTTTCTTCCTTCTAGAAGCAGCTAGGGCTCTTGTTTTATCATTGGGGTTCTACAATGTCGGCAGAGTACAGATAGTTTTGTATTGTCTTTTGCTCATCCTGCTTCACACAGGTTGTGCCCTTTCTATTTGAAAACTCAGGTCTCTCTTTAGTCGAGAAGATTCTCTTATTTCTCTATTTCCTCCTCTCTATTGTCCTTGTTATCTGTGTCTGGAGATCTCTCTAAGGATGCTATTGGAATTAAAGAAATTCTCTTCTGTTTCTATAATTATATCTCTTTTCACTGGGGTCAGTTGTCCATCTCTTTCTCTTGAATATTTTATTTAATTTTTTTCCTTTTCAAATTCCTGGTGATTTTTGGTTGAATCTTCATGAATGTTGAGCAAAGGTAGTTGGTGAGCAAGGGTAGCTGATGTGGTTTCCTGTGCAAATGTGTTGGTCTGTAAAGCAGAACCATCACTCTCTTGACCTGGATGCACATGGGCAGCTCTGGTGACAGGTGCACTTCCCCTGACGTACGAGAGCAGAGAGCGGGCTTGGGACCTCCCATGACTGGCACTTTCCCCAACGAATCCCAATTCCTCAGAGGTAAAAAATATATCCAGTAAAATAAGGGCAATTATTTCGTTGTCTCCTAAGGCAAATTCATACATTAACTGAATTTCATCTTTCATTGTTGGGGGGAGAAGGCAGCAGCACATTGCAAGGGACTGAACTGCAGGGAAGGACTAGGCAGAGAGGTGGTGGAGCAGCGTATGTTTGCAGAGATGAAGCACCACCATGCTTCTCCATTCACAGTTGCCTATGGGTCATCCATTTTGTTGCTGCTAAAGAAGCCAACAGCCTGATGGGCCTTCCCGGGTGCCCCTCCATGCATTCCCAGGGGCATCGCTCACTAGACGTTCTTAGGTGAGTCAATGTGGCCATCTCCTCCTACTTGGTCCTCATTTCTGGGGTCTCCTTGCAATGTCTGACCCTCCTGGGATCTCTGTGGATGGTAGCCATCACTTCAGTGGTTAAACCTCGGTCTCTAGCCCACGTCTCTCTCTTAAGTCCCACTTGCGGGGGGGGTCCCACAGGCACCTCCCATTCACAGTCCCAAAGCTAACATTGGCATTTTTCCCCACTCTCTTCTTCCAGGTTCCCATTTTGCTTTGTGGTGCCCTATCTATCCAGTTGCCCAAGCCGAGACAGAGTTTGAGTTGCTTTAACAAACACCACAGCCTGAGGGGCTTGAACAATAGAGATTTATTTCTCATGGTTTTGGAGGCTGGAAGTCTGAGATCAGGGAGCCAGCATGGGCAGGTAGGGGTCCTCTTCCTAGTCTGCAGAGGCATGCCTTCTGGCAGAGAGGGAGGTCACCTCTCTGGTGCCTTTTCTTAGAAGGGCCCCAGTGCCATTGAGGGGGCTCCATACTCAAGACCTACTCACCTTCCAGAGGCTCACCTCCTGATGCTTTGAGTCCATAGACTGTCTTGTATCTTTCACATGTCTGTTGTGTGTCCCCTTCTCCGGCTTCTCTTGCCTTGGCTCAGGTCCTCCTCGTCCTGGTCTGCATGGCCTCTAGATGCTTTCTCCCTGCATATGTGTCTCTCTCTCACAACGCTGCACATCCAGAGGGTGGATCTCTTGCTGCAAGGCCTGGTGTGTGGGACCATATCTGTCTGTCTGTCTGTCTACCTGTCTGTCCTCTCCTCTAAGCATCCTCAGCTCCCCCACCCCCAATCTCTGATGCGCCCACAACAACAACAATGGCAGCCAGTGGTAAGGAAGCTCCCAAGGGCAGGACTGTTTGTTCTTCTCCTGTTTCCTTCACTGCTGATCTCCAGGGCCCGGAGCAGCGCACAGCATGTTGGTGTTCAAGAATAGGGAGTGCATACACTCAGTACCTCTTTCCATCCATCCATCACGTGCATCTTCCCCAGCTCTTGCCCTGATCTTCTGATTTTCCCTCTTTCCTTCCCTGCCAAGTGTCCCAAATGCATACAGTCTACTCTGTGATAGTATCTTCCTGACAATAGTGGGGACGAATGCACTGACCACACCTGCACCTGCGTCCCGTGGGCTCGAGGTGTGTTGCTCTGTTCTGGTGAAGCTACTCCAACCGGAAGTTACAGATGGTGTTGCTACTTGGTTGATCTGTCCTGTAGAGTGTGTCAGGATGGGTTAGGGGCCAGATTGGTGAATTAACTAGATGCGTGTTGGCTTCACACCCCGCGTGCTCTAGGTCTTTAACCTCTGGCGTTTCCTCCAGGTGTGGGATGTATTTTTGATTTCCTATCTTGGTGTGGATGTTCGTGGGTGGCGGAGGCATTTCAGGGGCTCCCATTTAATTTTCCCACTGCAGTCACTCTTACCTCCTACTCCAGAAATGAATGTAGTAATTCTTCCCATTTCCAGAGTCCCTTTAAATTATACCTCGGGGGCTGGGGGAAGACCATGGTTGGGTCTGTGGACCCAGGGAAGCCACTCTGAGCCAGACCTGGCCAGGTCTTCCTTACCCCTGGCCCACATGCCTTCACTTTGATGATGGGCTTGAGGATCAGTTATCAGTGTCATCTCCATCTTGTGCCCAACAATCCTCAAAGGGTCTGGGTATCCCCCGTCCTCCAGCGTGTGGTTACCTGAATACATGGTGTGGCCTCTTTGGGGAAGAATGAGGGGAGTCACCTACCTGTGCACTTGCTGTGATGCTGCAGGTCCTTCCTCCCAGGGACCCACCTGTTCTTCAGGCAGTGGGTGCTGGGCCTGAACACTGGCTCAGGTCCAGGTACCAACTCTGGCGCTGAGATGTGGCTTTTTCTTGGGACAGTTCGATTGTCTTGATTCAGCCTCTTGACCATCTTTCGTTGAAAAAAAAATTTTTTTTTTTGAGTGTACAGATTGAACAATGCTCTTGTGGCCACCCTTTCTCTCAGTCCTAGGCATGCTGTGTCCACTACTCTCTCTGGGTCAGGCCCCTGCTGCCACTCCAGCCATGTTGCCCAATTATAATCGTGGCCCCCTTGCATCTAGTTAGACACCACAGTGGCTTTTATCACTTCAAGACTCCATCAGTGCATTTCCATCAGGGGGTCCAGTTGGGCAACAACAGGATGGCCCCCTCTGTGTTTTTCAGCACTGTCCCCCAACGGCATGTGGGGAGTGCTTATTCCTGGGCTGTCTTGCCAGGCATGGTTGGTTGGCTTCCCGACCTCACGTGATATATCTGCTCTGGAAAGGTCACTTCCCTGAGCCTCTTCCTCCTTTACTCTGCTGTCTGGAGGGCAGTCCTGGCATTTCTGCTTTTCAGTGCGGGCCGTCCTAGCAGCATGGCAGTCCTGCCTTGGGGCCTTTCCAGAGTATCACACTGTCCGCATTATGGAAGATATGCCCACATGGATGCACTCTCCCTATTGCACACTTAGGTTCTGTGCATCCCAATCCAGCCCATGTGTTCTTCTGGGTCCTGTCAATGGCTCTAGGCTGGGTCCTGCAGTCTCTTCTTTCCTGCAGCCTCTTCTTTCCTGTAACAGTCCCAGAGCTTCCCCAGCGGGGTGTTGCTGTGACTTGGTCTGTGAGTGGGTGGGCAGTGGGAGTAGATCTCAGGGGTGCACCTGCTGCTGGTGGGGCAGAGGCCTCTGCAGCATTTTCCAGCAAGGGCAGAGCACTGGCCTTCAACAGGAGGAGGGGGCCACTTCTGCAGGCCCAGAGGGTCCTCAAAGGGCTTTTTGTGACCTCTGACCTAGAAGTCCCCATTATAATTATCATGGTCCCACTCCCTTCCAACCAGAGTCCCCCACAGGCATCGCAGACTATTCGGGGCTGAGGATTTAACCTTTTCTGGAGCTCTGCAGCCCTGATGATTAAGTCCTGAGCCTCATCTTCAGCTTTCCCGCATCTCTGGCTAAAAGAGATGCGTCTTCTTAGATGCTGCCAGTGAGGCCTCTGACTTGCACGATTCACCTTAAATTGGTGATTAATAACTCTCAGGCTTTCTTTGTCTTTCTCCAATAGATGATGACACTCAGTGACAGCCACTCAACTCCATTATCCTCATAATTACCACTTTCCCAAGCTCTCCGGTGTCTGAGATACTGTACCTATTAGTACCTTCCTTCCCTTCCACAGTGTCTGTCCCAGTGCACCAGTGGGAAAAGTGTGAACAGTGCCACCATGACAACCTGCCAAGGGCGTCCTGTATCCCAACCACCACCGGCGCTGGGGCCTCATTGCTGTCTGCTCGCATTTGGTGGGTGATGCCGTGCACCCCAGCACTGAGATCTCCTATCTAAATTGCTATTTATAGACAATCTGTGCTGGCCTGGGCACCCCGGGAGTGTAAGGAAGATGTCGTATGTAACCCTTCAGCCTTTGTTCTGTTGAGGAGCATAGGATGCACGTGCATTCCCCCGAGGTGGGGACAGACGCCTGCCAGCTCCAGGGGATGGCCATCCTCATGGGAGCACGCAGACATGGTGGGGACCTAGGAACCGCCACCCAGAAGAGAGAAGCACCTTAGGCCAAGAGTGGACTTGTTTTTCAAAGACAGAAGTGGCTACAGACTTAGGTAAGTGAAGAGAGAAAAAGACAAGGTTTGAAGAATCTGGTAAATAAATAGTTAGCCTTTGTGTTTCCTCGGACTTTCTATTTTTTTAGGATTAAAAAACCCATATAATCAAGGCTTTAATTTTCACCATCAAACTAATAAACAAAACCACACTATTCTCTTGGGAAGGACCTTGGAATAATTTCTTGAGACATGACATGTGACATGCCACCAACCCCTCTTCCAGTTCCGCCCCAACCCATCCCACCCACCATTTCCTCCCTCCCTTCTTTTCTTCCCCCATCTTTCCTTCCTTTCATACGTGTCTATTTATTGAGTGCCTACCCAGCGCCACACACCGATCTAGTCCCGGGATCACCCAACCGGAAGGGTCTGTTTTGTCTTTCCTGGGGTCTCATCTGCATGGGAATGACCTCCAGGCTCCATTCTGACAGATTTCTTCTCGGATGCAACTAGGTCCCTCTACACGGATTTCCTCGGTGGTATAATGAATGGGATGATACTTTACATTGATGGAAGGAGTCTTAATTATTATTTATAAAGTGTGTTGAACATGCAAAGCATAAATGCACCAACTGTGAACTTAGATTGGACCCCATTTTACTCAGTTTCAGCAATTTCTAGCGTGGTCTCCAGGCAGGGCGTCATAGGTATGAAACATTACCAACTGCATATATTTTCTCATATTAAAAAAAAAAATCTCATTAAGGAAAACTCTTCCTTTAGAGTCCTCCTTTCCACAGGAAATCCCATGCAACCATGCAGGCATGGTAGCTTTTTTTTCCCCCTAATGCAAGGGCCAATGCATACAGCAATTAATCTTTTGTTTACTTGAAACTTTCACATTCAAAAGGTTTCATTTTCACATCCAAACTCCCTGGTCTTTTGTGCAGGGAATAATGGTGCTGTATTTCTAATTATGAGGCCTCGCTGCAACTTCTGAATACCGCTTTTCTTCCCCCTTCCTCTTCTTCTAAGAAGTGTGCATGAAAAGCAGAATTTGTATTTTCCCTGGTTTGTAAGTACCATCATGTGGGGCGCTCTCCGTTTGGTCCTGAGCTCCCTCTTCCCTATGTTTGAACCATAGCGTTGATCCGGCCCACTCAAGATTCCCACTGGCGAGGAGCTGCTTTTTTCGTAACCAATCCTTTCAAGCCAGGGTTTTTTAAATAATAAAAATAATGTATAAAAAGAATCCCCTGGGAGAAGCTGTCAGGCCACACAGCTGGTAATTTCAAGGGGTGGGGGAGCTGCAGTCCGCACTCCACTTTCCTGTGATTCCAGCTGATCTCTTTTAAGTCCCACTGCTTTCATTACGTTTGGTCATTCTAGGAAATGGACGGTCTTGCGCAAACATTCTTGGGAAGGTAATGAAATGAAGCAGGTATGGGTTGCCTGCCCCAAGTGTTTGGCCCAGGGAAGGAAGGGGTGGTAGTGTCCTCATCTTTAACTTGTCAGGGCTTGGCTCTGTTGTGAGCTGGAGAAACAGAAGAATGAATGATTAAAAGAACAGATGGGTGAATAGTAGGTGTGCAATCAATGTTTGTATTTACTTTGCAATTATAGCTGCAGAGTGTGCAAAGGCGTGTTCTTCCTCCCTACACTTCCCCCATTTGGTTAGAATTTCATTCTTATTTGGATTTCTCACCCTTCCTCCATCTCTTCCTCCCTCCCTCCCTCCCTCCCTCCCTGTTTTCCTTCTCCATCTTCTTTTATGGATCAGGATCTCAGTATGTGTGAGCCATTAGCTCACAGATATTGAACCACCAGCTTTACAGCTCTATCAAGCATTGTTTGTCTCATCGACTATGTCTTACCTTTATATAATATCGCCCAGCAGAGCCAATTTGTCCATGAGGTACGGTGGGGGCAGTGTCTGAGGCCCGAGATAATGTTAAGGGCCTATGCGATGTTTTAACTTTAATTAGAACTGAAACAGGAATTTTTAAATTGAAGAAAATATCTTAATAAACAATATTAACATAGCCATCTTTCTATCGACATGGAGGAAAATATAATTTTACATATTATTTTATGGAAGAAAGGACCCATGGAGCCAAACATGCCTAGAGCCCACGAAGGGCATAACGAGGCCCTGTCCCAAAGGCTTCTTGTCTTTTGATAGAGCCAGTGGTTCTAGGTCTTGGCTCACACTGCAGTCACCCAGGCTCCACACCATTCTTAGGGATTCTGAACTCCTATGTCTGGGAGGGGGCTCAGGCCATGGGTTATTTGAAAGCCCCTCCGGTTATGTGGTCAGGGCTGAAAACCACGGGTTTGGGTGTTAGATGCTTTCAAACTCTGCTGTATACAGTGGTCACCTGGGGGGGGGTCTCCATAACTGGAGATTCGGATTCAGAGGCCTGGGGGCGGGGCCAAAACCCAGCATTTCCAACAAGCTCCCAGGTGATGGTGCTGATGCTGGCCCATTCCCGCCACCCCCCACCCCCCTTTCAGAGCAGGAGTCTAGCCTGGGTTCTGCGTTGAGGGGACATGCCATTCTCTGCCTGGAGTTCCGGCACCTTAATGATGATAGGAGCTGCTCTTTATTGAGCACCACTGTTGGCTAGTCACTGCGTTTTCCATACTATTTTTGATGTCATAACTGCCTTACGAGAGGGGTGCTATTATCCCTCTTGTACAGATGAATAAGTAGAGGTTTGGAGAAGCGCAGACTGGAGCCCAGGACGCCACAGAGACGAACTGGTGGTGCTGGGATTCGAGTCAGGTCTGAGCCCGGCCAAGTCCATGGTCTTTCCCCAGTGCCATGCTCCTCTAGCCCCCGAGTGTCTGCCTTACCTGATGCCCCACCCTGCAGCCAGAGGGCTCAGCACCTTCCTGCCATGTTTTGATGAGATAACTGTAGTTTAAAAAGAGTGAACAAATAAAAGTCCAACAGTGAACTACATTATTTTATATTATATGGTGAACTCTATTACTTTTGATATTTGGTAACTCCAGCCTCCATTGTATCCTGATGCTCAGTGAATCCCAACATTGGTCTCACGGCATCACCCCCCCCGCTCACCTGCTGGCTGAACTCTCTGGCTAATGGTCAAGGCCCTCTGGCTCCACATGCCATAGAAACTTCCCAACACGCATTCACTCATCCGACATCCATTTACTGAGCATCCGCTCTGATGCAAGGCCCTTGTCCACGTGCGGGACTTTCTGGTTTGTTGAGAGGCCATTGCTATTTTGGTGAGCAATAAAATAAAGACCGACACAACTTATAAATCATCATCTGTTTATTCTAGATGAAATTTAACTTTCTTCCCATAACTTCAGCAAAATAATTATACTGTTATACTTAAGATGCCCACAAAATTTGTGTCCTATTAACAGCGAATATCTAAATGCTTAAAATATCAAGTGCAACTGTTTTCAAAGTATATAAAATTTGAATGCATTTTCATTGAGGTCTTAGTTTTAAATATGCTTAAAATTCAATATATTAAAGTTATTTTTCACATGTTTTCAAAGAGTTGTTTTTCTCCCAAACTGTTTTAAATTGTTCAAAAGCAAAATGTAGGTTAGGGGTGCCTGGGTGGCTCAGTCGTTAAGTGTCTGCCTTCGGCTCAGGTCATGGTCCCAGGGTCTTGGGATCGAGCCCCGCGTCGGGCTGCCTGCTCGGCGGGAAGCCTGCTTCTCCTTCTCCCACTCCCCCTGCTTGTGTTCCCTCTCTCGCTGTGTCTCTCTCTGTCAAATAAATAAATAAAATCTTTAAAAAAAAAATGTAGGTTATAATTCATACATTTTGACAATTAACATCAAAATTATTTTAGTGTAACTGGAGTCTTTAGTTGTTTTTGAAAAAATAAATCTTATTGCATAGACATATGCAATTTATTAAATAGAAATAAAAGTTTGCACTATTCGGTGCGCCTGGGTGGCTCAGTTGTTAAGCCTCTGCCTTCGGCTCAGGTCATGATCCCGGGGTCCTGGGATCGAGCCCTGCATCAGGCTCTCTGCTCCGTGGGAAGCCTGCTTCTCCCTCTCCCACTCTCTCTGCTTGTGTTCCCTCTCTTGCTGTCTCTCTCTGTCAAATAAATAAATAAAATCTTTAAAAAAAAAAAAGTTTGCACTATTCATTTGGTTGCCCATGTAAAGAATTAGTATCATGTTTTATACATATTATGTATATACCCACATATATAGAAATATAAGAGCAATATGAATCACTTAATAAGAGCAATATGAATCACTTAATATGAATCACCATGTACAACGGTTGCAGATACCACACTGAATGGGATACACACCTAGCCTCGGAAGCCTGAATTGGAACTTGAAGAGAAGCAGAAGAAAGGATGATTGACAGGTCTAGGAATCTACCGCAGACATACCCTTGGAGAGAAAGGATTAGACAAGAACATTAATCGGTCTTTTCTCTTACCTAATTGCTTCTGCTGCTCCATCCTTCCCTTCACTTCAAAACAGTACCAGTATTCAACCCTCAGAACTTCATGGTTTTGGATACAACCGCCTTTTATTTTGAAGACCTAGGGCCAGCGATGTGGAGAAGCCCAAGTCTGGGCCTGCATGGTGTTATCATGAGAGCAGGTGTTCAAGGAGGCCATTTTAACTTCCTGTAACAAGTCACCCCGCTGGGAGCACTGACAACAACAGAAATGTATTCTCTCCCAGTTCGGGAGGGCGGAAATCTGAAGTCCCCACCACCAGGCTGTAGTCAAGGCGTTGGCAGGGTTGCCGTCCCTCAGAAAGCTCTAGAGGAGAATCTGGGCCCTGCCTCTTTCCATCTCCAGTGGCCACTGGCATTTCTTGGCTTGTGGACACATCATAACGTTTGCCTCCAGGGTCCCATTGCTTCCTCCTCTTGCACACGTGTCAAAGCTCCTTCTGTCTCTGTTTGAGGAAGATCCTTGTGATGGCATGTAGGGCCCAGCCAGAGAATCCAGGATAATCTCCCCACCTCCAGATCCTCAACTTAATCACATCTGCAAAATCCTATACAAGGTAATATTTACAGATTCTGGGGATTAAAACTGAAACTGGGGGGGGGGTACATATTCAGCAGACTGCAGATGAACTTGTTGAGTGCCAGATCACGGGGGACAAGGTGCTCATGTATTCTGTATTAAATGCAATTTGTTTTATGTCATGATATGTTGGACCGTAAAGCATAGGATCTTGGCAGGGGACTCCTCTTCCTCTCCTGCAGCGCTGGCTATAAAGATCACGATCGTTGAGTGCTTAAACAGCGCCTGGCACACAGTAAGAGCTGTAAACTTCAGCTTTCACCGTTAGGACCAGAGATGGTGTCTGGTCCCCAGGTATTGATCAGCGATCTTAGCCTCAGGGCCTTTCCAGCCGCCATGCTGGAAATGGAGGTTCAAAGATGAGCAAGACTTGGTTCCTGCCCTCAAGAGGCTTCCGGTCTGCTGCCAGGTTTCCCAAACTTGAGACACATAGGGGTGCCTTTTGAAGGACGGAAAAAAATCTCAGTCACCTGGTGTTGTTTTAGACAAGTTCTAGTTGTGCAAACACACAACTAGGAGTTGACTTTTTATGCTTGTAGCTCCTATACTTCTCCAACACAAAACCATTCTTCTAATCGGGTGTTAACCAAACTGAAATCTACTCACATTTCAAGTCGAGTGGTGTGCTGGGCCTGAGGCTGATGAACGCCGATCTAGTGACCATGTCTCGCATTTCCTGGGCCCATTCTCTCATCACACGTTCTGCTTCTTTGTCTGCTTGCTAAGCGATACTACTCAGTTCTGGTTTGAAGAACTGTGGCACCAGACTTAGCTTTTGACCACCAGCCTCGAGTTCCCTGTGTGGTGCCTTTGCAGACACCCTTCTCATCCTCCTGGGATGGCTCTTTATGGCTTTCGAAATGTTCTCACCTTCCGGGGGCCGGCTCAGACCAGCTCCTGACTTGGTGCTTTCTATCACGGCACTGACGGTGACTGGCCACACGTGCTCCATCAATTTCGTGCTGGATGTTCCATCCTCCCGGAGGCTTGCTCTGAATCTGCTCTTGACCCCACTGGACCCGAATGGGCATCGGCAACACCCAGGCCCTCGGTGCATCTTCGGAATTCGGCTGGATTTGCGGGTGTCTCTTCAGCCTCATGGATGGATCATGGAGCAGGTGAATGGCCACTGTGGGGAGAGGGACTACTGCCATTGTGTCCCTGAGCTGAGTTCCAGAGAACTTTGCAGCACTGACGTGGTGAGGAAGACCCAGGGTGATGCTTGAATAGAGGCAGGGCTGGCACAAGTAGTGTGCACCTGTGTGTGCGTGCATGTGCGTGTGCGCGCTCGTGTGTGTGTTTGTGTGTTTGTGTGTGTTTAACCGTATCCCGGAGGCCACTTTA
Source organism: Phoca vitulina (assembly GCF_004348235.1). Classification (NCBI taxonomy): domain Eukaryota; kingdom Metazoa; phylum Chordata; class Mammalia; order Carnivora; family Phocidae; genus Phoca; species Phoca vitulina. The sequence continues at coordinate 5,995,477 of NW_022589745.1, read as the reverse complement.
CCTGCACGTAGAGGTGAGGACAGCAGTGGGACATTCTTCTCACCCAGGCGGGTGTCCCACCCCAGGTGCCCCACATCCATCCTCATTTTGTCTTCTCCTTCCTCCTAAGGGATTCGTGGTGAAGAAAAGGAGCAGTGGGAGAAATTTTTTCTTACTGGCAACGTTGTTGAAAACAAATTGCAGGAAGTGATCTCCCGCGTGAACTCCTGTGCCGCATCCTTTGATGTAGGTACCCCGATCACAGCCCCAGGCGTTGCCAGACGCAGGAGCTTCTGAGCATCTCTCATTCCCAAGTGGTACGATTACATCTCTGACTCTTCATGACCCTCCAGGGTTGTTGTTTTTTTTTTTATTTGTATAAATAAATCATTTATTTAAGGCGATGGCTTTGATCGCCATGAGCTGCTGTTTGGTGGAAAACCTCAGTTGTTCTGTGGGAGCTCCCTCCCTGCCCAGCATGCGGTGCAGCCCTTCCTTCACAGGCCTGGCTGTCCCCAGGGCATCAGGGGCATGCTGCAGCCTTGGCCTCGGTGGCCAGGCGCCCCACTCTGAGGCAGCGGCTGTGGGCCAGGCTGAGCAGACAGAGTGCAGCCGCGGTGCCCGTGACCTTCACCCTCTTCGAAGATGGAGCTGCTCCCTGCCTTTAGGGGGGAATCCATACAGCGTGTTTTGTGAAGCAACACTCGCACTGGTTGGGTGATAAGAATTTGGGGGTCACTTGGGATGCGTATGAATTAGCATTTATATCATATTAATGAGGTGTTAACTGCTCTTGCAACCTTTTTAATGCAAATTAATCCAGCACCGTTTGCAACGTCATGTACCCAGTGTAATACCTTCTAGCCTTTCTGTTACTGTCAAAGCAATTAGTGGTGCACTGTTAATGAATAATATGCTCCACGTCTGCTCACCGCTACACACCAGGTGTCTTTTGGGGGGAAAGAGAGTGTTCCAACATTGTTAGGGTCACTTGAAAGTTACAGTCTCACCCAAACACAGGGACATCTGACAGGTGCTGCAGTGACATCTGCGTGTGGAATTTGCCTGGATAGGACCAGCCTGCAGGGCTATGGACTCGAATGTCATCCAAGACCCCCCTACCCTTGTTTGTCTCCTCTCAGCTTTCTGTGTGGATGAGCAGTGTGAGTGAGGGGGCCAAACTGGGGCCTGAAGCAAAAGGAAGACTATGCCCCACATATGTGCTTAGCAAAATGTCCTCCAGTACTCAGACCACAGAGAAAATTGAATAGAGGCTCTGCAGTAAAAAACTATGAGTATATATGAAGCCCCACGTTGCCCCATCTGTTTGCACCCCACTGTTAACCCTCACAGAGCTGTCCAGAGGGGTCTCAAAGGCCAAGGGACTGGGAATGGCTGCTGGGGGGAACCACTGTTTGGAAACTAAAGAATAAAACAAGTGACAACCAGTCTTTATTTCAAAGTTTTGAGATTTGGCACATCGTGGATTTTTGCCATTGTTTTATTTTTATTTATTTTTTAACAGAGACAGAGAGAGTACACATGCACAAGCGTGGGGAGGGGCGGAGGGAGAGGGAGAGAGAGAATCCCAAGCAGACTCCCTGTTGAGTGCGGAACATGATGCGGGGCTCCATCCTATGACCCAAGATCATGACTGGAGCCAAAACCAAGAGTCGGATGCCCAATCAACTGAACCAGCCAGGCACCCCTGCATTAATTTTTATTTTTAAAAATATTACATTAAAAATCATTTTATCTTGATTTCTGAGATTTTTTATTCCTCCTCAAATGATGTCTCCCTAGCCCCATCCTTACCCTCCCCAGAGCAGTTGAATGGGTGACTGTATTGATTTTGCAAGGACAATGGACCTGTTTTAGACAGAGTATCGCTGCAGGGGTTGGGGATCCTGGGACTTTCCTGGGCTTCCGAACTTCTTAAACATTTGGGGAAAATCCCAGCATCTTCATTATCTTTGAAATTGAGAGACACATCACTCAGCTAGGCAGCTGGTGACAGGGTTTTCATAGAAGCAGCTGTTTTAAATCTTTTCAGATATAGGCGGGATATTATACATAATCAAATAATTCTCCAGATAAAATTGAGTCATCTGAACATGTGCAGAGTTGAAGATGGACTTTGGATGGAGAGAGTAGGTTTTAGTTTGGCTCTTGCACTTTTTAGCTGAGTCATCTTAGATGGGTTGCTCAAGATCATTGAGCCTCCATTTTCTTATCAGAAATGAAAATGATGCCTATTTATAGAATTGTTATAAGGATTAAATAAAACAATCTGGGCAAAGCATTTGACACACGATAGACCCGGCCCATTCCTAGTTTCTGTCTTCATCTGAAGGGAGGACTTGTGTTCACAAATGAGTTCTCAGTTCCATGCCCCAGCAAAGGGCCATGTGGTCTTTTATTTACTCTACCACACAGTTACTAGATCCTAGTTGCTGAAAGTCACTGTGTTTCTCCAAAGCCCCGAGATTCTAGCAAGGCTCCTATTATATGGCATACCCCACAGCCTAATGCTATGTTACAGGACTCCCCTTAAGGGAGATACTACCGCCTGGTGGTCCCAACCTCCATTTCCAATCCCCCTTACCTTTGCTACCTTCTAGCTAGGACTAATCACCCGGTACAATGCTGGCCCAAGGGACAAAAGGAAGCCGAGTTTGCTTAGAGTTCCTGAAAACTTCTGCTACCATGTTGACTTCTTTCTTCTTTCGGATGGAACAAATGAAGATATGGTAGGTGGTGCCCCTATAGTTCTCGCCAACTGGAGGCCACTAGAGTCTTAGGATGGCACCACTGAACCAGAAAAATGAGTCTCTTCTTTGTTTACGCCGCTGTGGCTAAGTTTTCTGTCTCTTTCAACCAAAAGCCTTCTTTTCTGGTGTACCACTAACTCCAGTCATCCAGGGTGCATCCAGAACCTCCAGACGATAACCATGAGACAAAGCCACTCTAGTGCTCGGGACTGTCATCCCTGTGATGTGATGCAGCTGTGTCCCCAGCCTTCTCTACCCTTCAGTTGAGTCATCCTGCAGGCCCGAAGTTCCTGAGGCTGGGAGAGCCCTTCAGAGTCCACCCCACCTTTTAGCCGCACCTGCCCAGACATGTCAATAAAAGCTGCAGCCTTTGCTTGGGCTCCAGCTGGGCCTCCTCCTTCTAGAAAGGCATCATGAAGCTCTCGTTTGGGAAAAGATATGGCTACTGCAAAGTAAATACCCAAGGAGGGAGACTTCTTGACACCATCGCTAAATGCCAAAATATGGCCTTGTTTGGAGACATTCTTAAAAACCTCCCCCTATGGATTTAAAGTGTGTTGATGAAAGGATAGACAATACTTATGTCAAATGGGAGGGGAAGGGTGTTGCAGAGACAGACAGAAGAAGTCATGAACTGTGATTTTCAGCAAAGATGCCTTCCAAATAAAGCAAGTGTGTTGGAGTGAGGGGCCTCATACTTTGCTTTTCAACCAGGCTGAAGTGCCGTGATGAAGACGGCAAGATTGGGGTCCTCGGATTGCTCAGTCAGTGCCCCTCCCTCTTGGACTCTATGGCACTGCCTGGCCCCGGGGCCCCTCTGGCCTCCTTTGTCCCTCCTTCTAGCTGGGTCCTGCCCATCACCACCTGTTAACAGCCGAGCTGATTACTAATGTCAAGAGCAGGTGAACACATAGCTGATGTAAATTCAGTTTTCCAAAGATTCTGTAAGTCTTAACTTAAAGGAGTAAATAGAATTTTAGGTACCAGAATAGACTTGGTTGGGCTGGGAGGCTGATGAGCATTGTTGAGTCGTGGAAGCATGACATTTTTTATCAGGCAGTAAGATGCATAACCCTCTTCCAAAATTCTTATTATATATAAGGGTGGCATATGTTTATCTAGAATAGCTCCTGATGAATCTGCTTTTTAAAAAGCTTTAGACAAAAACAGTCTTCTGTAGGTTGTGGCAACTGTGGGGATGCTAATTTTATAATAAGCCATAAATTGATTGACAGGAGGCAAAACAATAATGGGGTAGAAGACAATTGGCTCAGAGACAGAAGCAGGCAACTAAGAGGACGTGATTTGGTTGGCAGAGGTGGTTGAGCACACTTGAATCATGGTTCCATAAGCCAAGCGTGGGGAGGAATTCTGACCAGAGGTCCCGTGGTTCAGTCAAGGGCTCCAGTGGGGCTTGGAAGAGCAGAAGACCCTGGCAGTTGACCTGGCTGCACTCCCTAGGGGAGAGCCTTGTGGCTTCGTTGAAGGGATGTCTGGGGCGGAGGGACGGGGAAGGAGGTACTTCCCGAGTGGAGGCAGCAGCACCTCTAGCTCAGCCACAGAGAACCATGGTGCCCTGATTTCCAGAGAGCTCCAAAGAGAAACCTTCCTGGTCTAGGAGATGGGCTTCTAGAAGAAGAGCCCAAGTTGGATTTTCCAATTTCATCTTTATTCCTGTAGTTTGCCTGCCTTTGAGTAATTTGTTAGTGAAGCTCAACACCAGGACTCAAGTGATTGCCCCGTTGTGGGTGGGGTCCTTCTGCTCTGCTGTTTCCAGACGCAGCCTGATGTTTGCACTTGGTGCTCACCCTGGAGTGTTTGCTGAGTGAATGGAAGCACTCATGTGGGTGGACTGAAATGAAGCAGAGCACTGCGGTCTGTGAGAGGAGAAGCTCTTACTCCTTTGCTGGTGGCGCTGGAGGGACTGACCTCTGGATCGGGAAATTGCCTGTGGCAGGAGGCTTTCTTCCCCCGTAGATTCAATGCTCTTGTGACAAACTGCTGAGAGACAAGACATGTCACTCTTTGGGCCAGACATTTGCCTCTGGGGCTGCTACCCTTAACTACAACAATAACAACCGAAGAAGGATGGTTTGGGCACATTTTCTCGGGGTTTTTCATGAATGGTTTTGGTTGGGCACATGACGGCACATTGAATAAACTTGAATTTTCACTTGATCTACTTTTTTAAATGGGTCCCCTTTGTAGAATTCTTTGGAAACACAGGTTGCCCATTCCCTGACCCGTGGCCCCACTGTACAAACTTCCATGAAGTACCAATGTGTCCGACACCATCACTGGATGCTGAAATATCACTTCGCTGCCCTTGAGTTACATGGCCACCCTCTGATAAGACTGGGGCCTATTTTTGCCACCCACACCTCTTGTGGCACCGGGCACATAGTCAACACTCAGGCATTTTGCTGAAAGTGCCTTAAATGCTAAGATTGCTTTAAAGTCTCTCTTTCATATACAGTGTGAAGTCCGTGCTTTGAACAATTACCCAACTGCTTCAAACCAAGAAATTGACCTTGATTCCAACTGCTTCTGTGTTTTAAGACAAAATTTATTTATTTTTTTACCTGAAGCATATAAATAACAGCCCTCTGCCTCCTCAATCTTGCCCAATCCATAGGTCATTGGCCTTTCCAGGTACAGGGAAGTCTGTGGGCAATAGTGTGTGAAGCATTCACAAAAATAAGATGTGCATTCAATTATAATTCAGTAGGTCAGTTTGGCTGCCCTGCCCCGGTGTGTGTGTGTGTGTGTGTGTGTGTGTGTACGCATGCGCGAGTGGGGACTGACAGCATCCATGCATAGGACATTATGTGTGGCAGCTCTCTGCTGGGCTGGCTCTCAGGCCTGATGCTGCCCCGGTTTCAGATGTCCTCACAAGAAGTAAGACCATGTACAAAGGCTTTAAAAAAATCCCTGGAAGCCTAGTATGCAAAGAAAAAGGAGAAGCCCATATTTTTGTTTAGAGATGTGTTCCAGTAATTAAAATATTTTTTTAAATGACAGAAAGTTGAGTTCAAGTGTGAATTTAACAATGTTAGATCAATTAATGTTTAACAGCTACCCTCTCTGCTGGGTGAAAGGGTGAATTAGGGATGGTGTCTGCTCCCAAGGAGCTGAAACTCCATTATAGGAGGAAGAACTAGATAGATATGGATACACAGAGACAGGTAGGCAGACAGGTAGATCAAGTGCCCATTTATTTTTATTTTTATTTTTTTAAATATTTATTTATTTATTTATTTGAGAGAGAGAGCACAAGCAGGAGGAGCGGCAGGCAGAGGGAGAGGGAGAAGCAGACTCCCCGTTGATCAGGGAACCTGACGCAGGGCTCGAACCCAGGACCCCGGGATCAAGACCTGAGCTGAAGGCAGATGCTCAACTGACTGAGCCACCCAGGTGCCCCAAAGTGCACATTTATTGAGCGTTTATTGTGTGCCAAGTTCTGATGCCTTAATTATATCATCACAAGGAATCTTCACAGTACCCCTGTGGGGTAGGGATTACCACTGGTGCTCTTTCTCATTCTGGCACAGAATGGTGATAAAATTTGTGAAGGCGTACACAGCTAGTAAACAGGAAAGCCAGAATTCAAGGCTGGATTGGACGACTGTGACACTCTTCCCATGGGCCATATTAGCCCTGTGCTGTTTGCACTTCTAACTTCAGCTTGCTCATCTCTGCACTTAGTCTAGGATGTGGTCAACCCAACTGACTGAGGAGTTGTTGCCGGAGAGGTGGCGAGTATCACAGAAGTTTGGGGGTTATTGGAGTCTCTGATCTTCTGGGGGCGGGAAGCCAACTTTGGGGTATCTTGCATACAAGGGGAAGGATGGGCAAGGGGAGGGCGCAAGCAGTCCACTTGTCCCTGGTGGCAGCACATGAAGGACTTTCTGAACTTTCCAGCCCCATTCTGAAGTGTGGCCACGCGTTGGCAGAGTTCGGCGCTTTAGAGGACTTTTTAAAAAAGTTGACGCAAAGGTCAGAATCAAGTTTAATCTGACACTGAAAGTCAGAACCTGGTCAAGGTTAAGGAGTGGTTCAAACTTTGGAAACAAATGGGTCAACCACATTGAGTTATGAGAGGTTAAGGACTGATTAGTTTTCAATTAAAGTAAGATTTTGGAGCTGGGATCCAGGTTTTTTTGGCAACAGATGTATCAGGGAGGATAACAGAAACTGGAGTCAGAAAGGAATGAAGTCCAGCTGACTGCTTGCTTCAGATAAGTGAAAACACTCAAATATATATGGAAGGAAGGCTGTTAGAAATCCTTTCCTCATGTAGTCATGCATTGTTTGCATTCACAGGCCAAGTAATTCATGCCATATTTTAGAAGGTCTTGACATAAGCCCACCTTGAGAACATCAGTACTTTGTTCTGCTGCTGGGGTTATTGACAATATTGGATTTCCTCTTTCCAGAAGATAAACTATTGCTGTGAAGTGAGAAATGTTGCCACGGAGGTGATATCACAGATGCTTGAAGACGAGGTGGCCGTTGGAGGAGGCCCATGGAACGTGGGGCACAGCCCGAGATGTGGTAGATGCGGGTCACAGAAAACAGAAGCTCACGTCCACTCAACTGGGGCCTTTCCACTCTGGGGGGCTGAGAGCACTTTTGCAGCTGCCTCCTTCCCAGCCCCCTCTGCTTGTGCTCTCTTTCTCTCTCTCTCAAATAAATAAATAAATAAAATCTTAAAAAAAAAAAAAAGCAGCCCCATCGACACCACCTCCTTACTGGGGACTAATACTGAACACGGCAAAATTCAGTTGTTCATTTAACACAGGACCTTTTTCATTTCAGATTGAATGGGATGACACTCACTGGTGATAATCCAGGGGTCTACCAGTCAGAGTTTGAAACTATTTGAATGAGTTCCAGTGTTACAACAAAGATAGAAACCTTGCCTTTTAGGAGTCTTCAGGGAGCTGCGATACTCAATATTTAACGACTTATTTCCCATAACAATTATTTGTGATTGAGAGCCTCCGATGCGTTGAAACAGTGGATTCTCTGATGAGTTTGATACTTCCTCCCAAATACTGTTTATAAATTTAAATTTCTGTGTGAAAGTAGACTAGGTAGCTGGGCAAAGTTAGACTTCTGCCTAGTATGAATGATTTCAAGATTTATTGACTTATATCTTTTTTTTTTTTTAAGATTTTATTTATTTATTTGACAGCGAGAGACACAGCGAGAGAGGGAACACAAGCAGGGGGAGTGGGAGAGGGAGAAGCAGGCTTCCTGCCGAGCAGGGAGCCCGATGCGGGGCTCGATCCCAGGACCCTGGGATCATGACCTGAGCCGAAGGCAGACGCTTAACGACTGAGCCACCCAGGTGCCCCTGACTTAGATCTTTGAAAGAGAGAGAGAGAGAGCACACCAGTGGGAAGGGCAGAGGGAGAGAGAGAATCTCAAGCAGACTCCCCGCTGAACAGGGAGCCTGATGTGGGGCTCAGTCTCATGACCCTGAGATCATGACCTGAGCCAAAACCAAGAGTCAGAGCTTAACCGACTGCACCACCCAGGCACCCCCGTAGTGTGAATGATTTCAAATCAGTGGATTCTGACAATGAAATTTTAACCTTGGTTCACAATAGATTTTGCTTTGCTGAAGTGTGAAATACGCTTGCGGAAGGGAACGAGGTGGAGGCAGTGTTTTGGAGGATTAATCAATTTGGGGGACTGTCTGTAAATCACAAAACTCGGGGAAGTTCTAGTTCTTTCATATATATATATGTGTGTGTGTGTGTGTATATATATATATAAAATTTCTACTTTATTTTTTTTTTGTCTAGGAAAGTTTTCTTTCTTTTGAGGAATTCCCTTTTGTCTGTTGGCATCGAATTCTATCATTAAAAAAATCCAGACCAAAAAAAAGGCAGGAAATAATGAAGCACTGCTGAAAAGGCAAATATATGAAGAATTAAACATAAAGTAATTGTGATTACCAAAAACAGTATCTGTAATGACTTACAGAATTTAAAATATTTTTATGTGGCACTAAGTGTCAAAGTAGTACAAATGCTGTGAAGGGGTTAAGTAGAATTAAAGAGTGCAAATGTTTTAGAACTAGCTTTTGAAAGTTAAAAATCAGAATTGGTCTGTAATATGACAAGGATGCATATTGAAATCTTCAGGGTAACCAGAAAAAGGTAAAATATATATATAATATATATATATATTGACCCACACAGAATAGGTGTATTAACAATAGGTATGTTTGTGCAGTAACTGCGCTCCTAGCTGCCGGCTTTGCATGGTGCCTCCATCTGAAGAGTAGTAGAATCATAACCTTGTCTCAAGGGAAAGGGGGACTTGCTCAAGGTCAGTAGATCTGCCGAGCCCCGAGCCCAGAGGGTGCCGTGTGCAGGCGTGGGCTGCCTGGAAGCGGGCGTGCGGGCTTACAGCTCCTGGGGAGAGGAGCAGCTCCTCCTTCTCCCCCACGTCCCTCTCCACCATGGGTTCCTCATTAACCCACATTATCCTCCGGCAGCAGGAGCATCATCGGGAGGCGACTGCACTAAGGTGGAGGTGTGAGGTGGGGAGCAGCCCCTCCCTCCTGCTGGTTTGCATGTGCTGAGGGGTCTAGGGGACTCAGGTCTACTTTTTTTTCTTTCTTGATGAAAGATCAGGAGTACAATTTCGGCCGGTGAACAGAAGAAGATGCTGCAAGATAACCGTGTTGGTTTTGTGGGTTTTTAAAATCATGGGGTCCCTGACTTCAGACTTTTTAGGGTGCTTTTATTTTGGGGGGTGCTGGGCTTGAAGAAAGCCCATCTCAAACTACTTGTCCTTGAAGTAACAGGCAAGGGCAGTGCTGTGGGAGCAGCTGGCTCTGAAATTCTGAGGGAGGCTTTGAAGTCGCCAGCGTACAAGTTACGTATCCGTTTCTCACCTCTTTTTCAAAATCACCTGATTGGAATACAAATTATTTTTGCAATGCAGAAACACTTAGACATGTGAGGCAAAGCTTCATTTTTATGGGCTTATTTTTCCGGGGGAGAGGCGCTGATGTGCGCCAGATGACAGTCACCTTTGAATCATCGGGTTGCATCTATAACCAGCTTGCACACCTCTTGCTAAATGTTTTCCTGTTTGTAGAAGCATGCTGGTGTGTTGAAAGAATTTCACAAGAACACTGGCCCATTTCTCCTATAGTCCTTCCCATATTTTATTGCCTGCTTTTGCTGATAAGAAATGCCTCTGCGATTTGGGTCGAAACTGTATCAGGAAACAGCCAAAGAACTAAGTCCGGGGAGAGTGTCTTTAAAAAGAAAGTATTTGTTGGCCTTTTTAAACCTCAGTACACTTTTCTCTTCACCAAGGATTTAATCCACAGAGCACACCCCTCGGAGTGGTAACCATGCTCACTCATTTGCCTGGCTAGCACTGGTTAACGCCTAGATGGCCAGATGAAAGCAGGAATAATTTCTGTTTGCTCTCAAAAATGTCCTGGTTTGGACACGAAGTCACATGGGCGTGCAACTCACAGCGCATGCAGTTTTTGGAACAGAGTCTCTCCTGGTATCTGTACATTGCATTTACTCTGTGCTTTCAAAGTTGCATCTTTCCAGCTGACCTTGTGTGGGAAAAGATGAGGTTGATTTGGAAGTCATTCATGGTACAGCGACCAAATTTTTTGACCGCTGGCTCCTTCAGAAAAAACCCAAATGTCAAAATGTACCTGGTGCTTCTTGACCGGCTTTCACTTGCAGGCTTAGGGTAGGGAAGTGTACTTCCCTAACTTCTCATGCCCTCCAACATCTATGCAGGAAGAATAAAAAGGGCCTTTAGAGCATCACTCAGAGGGGGGTTGGAAACACCTGGACATCGGGGCGTGTTTGGGCAGCAGCTGTGTGTTGCTCCCCCAGCCGGGAGAAATGTTTGCATCCCCGTGACGTTATGATGGAGCTTGTTATTCTATCCCACGGTCTGTTGCAGTTTTATAATGTAATTTCCCCAGATCCTTGAGGAACGTTTCATCACAGAGGCCTGCTCTCGCAATGCACCAGGGAATTGTTCCGTCTCTGTTTTCCCCCCGTGCTTTTTATTACTCCGTGCTTAATGAACTTTTCTTGGCCGTGTCAACTGTCAGTGGATGAAGTCCACGAGCGAATGCTGCTTGGCTTTCTCTGCACCGCCCTGTGACAATGATAGTTCTTCATCACCACGAGAAAACTGAGGGAAATGTGGACCTTCCCCAAGTCTGTCAGTGCCACAAGCAGGAAGGAAGCCTGGCAGAAAGTGGAGGGAAACTATGGTCCGTTCTATTCTTGTGGGACAGAACGTCGCGTGTCCTGGAAGGTCCCGCAGAAATAAAGCCAAAAGGAAAAAAAAAAAAAAAAGATGCCACATTGATTCCTCCCTTCACTGCTATTGTTTATACTACAAAATTGGCATTTGATCCATTCATTTTCGGGTTAATAAATCATTAATGGAATGCCTGCTTTCGACCAGGCAGTGCCTAGGCATTATTCCAGAGACTTCTAGATAATTATGAATGGTCTGGACTCTGAGATTAGTAGGGTGACCAGCAACGAACTGCTCTTAGGGAGTAGTCCTCAAAGGGGAAGATAGCGCGGGGGTATTATGAAGGCACACAGGGACACCCATCTCGGCCCGAGGGGGGCCTGGGAAGCTGCCAATTAAGCAGGGAGCCAGCTAGACAATGTATGAAGGCAAGCAAAAGGCCTGTCTTCCAGAATGACATGTCTAGGGAATCAGAAAGAGCTCAGAATAGCCAGAGGAAGGGTTCTTCCTCGGACAATTCATTCATTCATTCACTCATTCATTCATTCATTCCACAGTTATTTATTTATTGGGAGCCTGCTCTGTGCTAAATGTGAAGCCCAGCATTATGAAGATGAGGCTAGAAAGGCAGATGTGATCACGGAGAGCCTTGCGTGTGGGTGGAAGGAGTACAGGCATTATCCAGAGAGCCACGGAGAGCCACGAGACCTTAACCAAGAGATCACACGATTGAACGCCCTTGGCTTCGGTGTGAGAGCCGTGTTGGAGGGGACACAGCCCGGAGGCAGAGGGGATGGATAGAGGAGAAGTGATAAGCCAGCAGCAGCAGGGGGGGAAAGGAGTTTATCCATCAGGAGGTTTTGAGTAAATCAGATCTATTTATTGGCTGGAAAATGAAGGGCAGGTCTCGTATGAACGTCTGAGTTCTCTTTGGGACAACCAGTTGCCACGTGCTGGTATCATTACCCAGATTGGGGACAAAAGAGGAAATGTTGATGAAGATACTGAGGTTTGTTTTCAGGGGGTCTGACAAGTCTGAGGTACTTGTCAGCCCTGCAGGAATGAGGGTGATCACACAGGACTCTGGGATTTATAGGCTCACCGCCGGCGGTGGGAGCGGAGAAGCCGGGCCACAGGTATGGATGGGGGGCACTCAGAGTACAAGTGATGATGAAGTCGTGGTGTGATGAGACCATGCAGGAATGGAAGAGCAACCAGCAATAATGACATCTGTGAATGCTCACTCTGCTAAGTGCTCTACAAAGCGCTAGACCCTTTCATTTTCAGACTGCTGTTAATGTCCCCATTTCACAGAGGGAAACTTGGAGGCAGAGAGTGGTTAAGTAGCTTGCCCAAAGCTGCACAGCATGGAGGAGGAGCTGGGGGCCTGAGGAAGAGGAGGGGAGGAGGGCCCGGAGGAAGTGGGGTACAAGCCAGGGGGCGTCTAGCTCTCCTTCACCTGGCACTCTCCTGGTTCCTGGTCTGACTGCTGTCCCCATAACTGCTGAATGTGGATGCCCTCCGAGCAGGACCGGGAGGCCGTATTTCCAAATAACCCTGTCTTTAGAGAGCACAGGATGTGTACTCAAGGTGCACTCCCTCCTTCAAGCCTCCAGTAAGGGAAGAAACCTCCTTACCTGGCTTTCTTTAAGCCCAAACCAACCTCCTATCTTGGTAAATTGAAATCCCACTCACCTCGGAGGCCCATGATAAATGGCAACTTCTCTGGGGAGCTCTCCAGATTCTCGCGGTCACACAGGGTCCCTCTCGCCTCTCCACTCCCCTGCTGCTTTTCACTTACAAAGTAACTTACAAATTCTTTCCCACAGTCATTCGTGTTTCTGTCTTGATGTCCTGGGGGAAAGGAACTATTCCTTACTTATTTGTGTGCCCTGCATATTGTAGGTGCAATAATATTAGTATGATTAGGTGCTTTATAGTTGGATTTGAATGAAGGGAGAAAAGGTCCTGGCAGCTTCCCACTGCCCCACCCCCCAACTTTCACTTTTATGGGTGCTTTTGTAACCAAGCTATCCTTGCAGGCTATCCTGATATTTCTTTGTTTCCTCTCTGTATGTTCCCTGAGTTCTTTATGGCTTCCCCATTTGTGCCTTCTTCAGCCTGACATACATTAGAATTAGTTCTTCCGTGTGTCTGGGTCATCCCCAGGCTCTAAGTCCTTGACTGCCATGTCCAGTACCTATCACTCAGGAAGTGGCAGCAAGGTGGGGTGGAATGCTAGTCCCCTGGAAAGCCCTCTCCAGTCCTCCCTGGTTCATCCTCGCAGGCACACCCCATTCTCCCCGGGGCCATCAGCTGCACCCTTTCATCCCATCCTAATGGGGGAGCAGGTGGCCCAGCCTTGCTCCATGTCCCCTCTGTGCTTCTTCTTGGTCTTCCCAGACCCAGGCTCACACATGATGCTACAGTGATATGGGCTTCAGCTCTGATCAAAGCTGAAAACTGCAGCTGAGACCTGAACTGGCTGGTAAATGAGCAAAGACTTACTTCAGCCAGTTGGGCCAGAGTCTGCAAATACCCAGTGCCAAGAGCCTTTGCCATAGTTGCAAGTCGGAGCCTTCTACGCTATTCTTTAAAGAGAGACGCACCATGGGGGAGCAAACAGCTGTGTTGCAGATGTCAGATGACATCGAAGAGGCTCCCTGTGACCGAGAGGAGAGCAGTTGCATTTGTCATTGTGGATTTGCAGCCAGGTTACTCCCGCTCTCTTAATAAAGAGTGGAGGATGAGGTCGGAGAAGAGGGAAAGGGAAGGAGAGAGCGTGCTGTGTTTCTGTTACTTATTTCCAACGTAAACATCTCAAGCAAGCTCACTGGGGTAACATTTTCAGTGAAAATACGTATTTCTACTGGACACAATGCAAGAATTTTTTGCTCATGGAATTTTCACTCAACAATAGGAAAAAAGATGTTTTCACACAGGCATTTTTGGCGCCAAATACGGATTTGACAAGTGTGTCCCCAAATGTCAGCAGGACTGAAGAGTGCCTCTGCTATGGGAATTCTAGAACCCTCAAAAGAACCCCGAATGCATTTAAAAAAATGTCACTAAGTCACATACTTAAGTTGTGCTTTCTATTGTTGCTAACAACACTTGAGTATGGTCACTGGAGAGACCTCGGAGGTCTCGTGTGAGAATCCAGCATTCCGTGAGCCGGCGGGCTTTCTGCCTCTCACTGGGCATCCTGGTGAAATAGTGTGTTTGGCTCCTTTCACATCCCCTTCATTGTAGGTTTTGCTCTCTGAGCCTGGATCAGAAAGGACATGGATCAGAAAGACGATCTGAATCCGACACTCCTATACCTTTGTAACACGTTGATTGGCACCTCACTGCTGCAGCCCAAGTCAAGAGCCGCCCAGCGCGTCCCCTCGCTCGGCTCTGCTCTCTGTCGGCATTAATGCAGTTGTCACCGAGAACGCCATCCCCATCAGAGGGAGGCAGGGCCTTCTACTCCATGTGAAGGTGTTTTGAACTCAGCCCAGCGACGCCTGTCACCACCAGGCTGGATGCCATTGATTGGTTCGTAGAAGAGAATTATGTGACCTCCCTCTTAAGACCATGCTGGAACTTTCCTGGGGGCCTTGAGATTGCCTCAGATAAGATTCAGCGCTCTCATGGTTATATTTTTTTAAGCTTTTTTCCCCCCTCGGGCTTGATACTGGTTTTCTGTCTCAGTTCCTTCTAGCTAATCTTATAATCTTCAAAACGTAAAATGACCCCGTTCAATTTTTAATTAATTTATATGCTGTAGATTTGTTTCAGGTGACTTTCTTTTATGATGCCGTCCTGCAGGGAGGGGCCGTCCTGACTTCTTAGAGCACGTCCTGGGATTAATTGGCAATTCAGTTCACACACACTGAAAAGCTCCTCAAATATTCACATTAACTAATTGGTGGGGCTGATGGAAGATGACCTGACCATCACCGTGAGCACAGAACAAGAGGCCTCATTTGCTTTGCAGTCCCGCATGTGTGTGCATTAAGTATGTAGAGGGAGAAGAAGCTCTACTTTAAATCCTTCTTGATTTTCAGGGTTACACCCATTGCACTTTGACTCCGTCTTTCCTTTGCCGGCCCCCTGAATCGGCATCACCACTGGGATCTGTATTTAACATAACTGTAAATCAGATTGGACTTTCTTTGGATGGTTCGAGTAGGGGCTGGGAAGTTCGCTTTGGCTGCATTGGGCGGGGGCAGAATCTGTAGCTCGTAGAAAAGCTCCCACTTGGAGGCCCGGGAAGTGCTTTCAGCACATCGCTGGGCGCGGGCAAGTGAGGCAGGAGAGATGACTTCCCGTGAGGGGGCCGCTAGCTGCCACCGGAGAGACGGTGATGTCGGGAGGAGACAGGAGCATGAGTACAGGTGGGTCGGGAAGCTGGTCGTAGGACGTCCTGGAACGTGGCCAGACAGGCAGCCTGCAGCCTCTAGCCCCAGTGGACATGGACTTGGGCCGGGGACCCACAGGGAGTGGCCTGGCGTGTCAGAGCCCCGGGCGGGGTGGACTGCAGGCCAGGGCTCAGGACTGTCCAGAGCCCTGCCTTGACACAGTGGGCTTAGGCTTGTAGCCTGGAAGGATGGTGGACAGACCTCCTGACAGGACACCTTCAAAAACTGGGGCCATTCTTAGCAAAGATTTTGGCTCTGACACAAGTTTAAAAAAAATCCACTCCCACTCAAAGACGCTATTTTGGGGACCTCCCCCGATGGAAAAAGTACTTACCTGTCTCGATGGCCTGGCCCGCTGATGCTACTCATCACAAAGAGGAGAGAGGGTTAAGATTGAAAGCAAAAGACGGGAATGCTCAAAAAAAGACAAGGAAGTGGGAGAAGGAAGAGGAGATGAGCACACAAGAACAATCAGATGTGAGAATAGATGTAGGCCTTAGAACAATGTCTGGCATGAATGTGGGGTGGATGTCCATTGTGGGAATTTTTGGTGAGAGAGGATCTCTTTCACAGTCTCTCCTAGGCCTGGTTTCAGACATTATTGGTCAAACTGTGGTTTTAATTTAAGGAGAACCCAGGCATGCTGTGAAGTAGCTTACACTATGAACATCCTTACTACCCTTCTATGTTGTTCCATTGAAAAGAGATGTCTGGGCCATTTCTTTTTGAGCTGTTGGGATGATAGTGATTTCCCTTCTTGATTACTCCCCAAAATCTTCCACCCTCTCATTTTCCATCACTGGGGCTGGCAGGGTAAGGTTAGAGTAACTGAGTCTGTTTCCAGAGTGATCACGCCAGGGTTGGTCTCAGGGAAGGGCACATGGTATTTCACACCAGATGCCCAAAGGTCAAGTCAACAGTCATTGGTCATTTTATTTCTCTCCATTTATGCCAAGTAGATGACATCTGAGCCAAAGGGTAGAGCAGAGTTTCTGTTAGAAAAGGAAGTTGACCTCAAGTTTCCAACCAGTAGATTTGGACCAGAGACCCTGGATGTCTGTCTTCTGCGGATGTCTGGGATTTTATTCGCTGACTCCAGAAGAGAGGCTGCCAATTTCAGAAGGGATCTACAGGCAACCATGCTGCGTGCCTCCAGGACGGGTGAGGGAAGGCACACAGATCTGGGAGGATAGAAGGCCCTGGGTCAGGTCGTGATTTACAGTTGCCAGTTGGCACACACCCAGGACTCCGGGTGGAACAGGCAGGGGAGGGGAGATTTGCTCTCACGAGTGAAGCTTTCTCTATATAGTGTCTGAAAACATAGTGAAACAAGCTGGTGAGAGTCACGAGGGAAGAGAGAGGCCATGGTTAAGGTGAGTCTGCAGTCATGACAGGGGCCGTCCCAGCGCCCTGGTGGGGGCTGGGGTCCCCTCTGTCCTCACAGAGCACTGCAGATCCAGGGGTGCTGCCCAGGCCACCCAGCAATGCCCAGTTCGCCGCAGGAGTCCTGGCGCCCAAAGCAGCGATGACTGTAGATGTGCAAGACCATCCCCCTCCTTCCTCTGAGCACCCTTGGCTGGTGCATTCTTTTCCATACGAATGATGGCATGCTGTCGCTGGGGGCACAGAAGTGCCTTGTTACAGGACAGTCCTGTATTCTTGCCCGTGGGCAGTCAGCGGCCACTGCCTTTGCAGCCCCAGTTCAGGAATGGGGCCTCTCCCGACTGCAGGGAGAGGTTGGGGGCCCAGATACGGGGTGCAGGTGCTCCAGGATCTTCAGGGCCCCAGTGCACAGATGCACGTACTGGGGTTTCTGCTAGAAGGGCAGGCAAGGGGCCTCACTTTGGGGAGGATCCCAGAGTGCCAGTCATTCACTAGTCCTCCCCCTTGTTCGCAGGCCACCCCTCTGCTCATCTCTGCTGGGCTCCCTGCCACCCAAGTCTGTCAGGTCTCCTGGGTGCTCTGGTTTTGGTGTGCTTTCCTGGCCTAAATAAGTGCTCTCTGGGGCACAGGACTTCCGGTTTTACTCTGCCTTCCAGCTCTGCACCCTGTGGGTTAAAGACACCTCCTCTTTCGGCCAGGGCCCCAGGAAACCAGCTACCCGCTTCCCTCAAGCTCGGTCTGCCGGGTTGGCAGTTGGAGAAGGAAGGAAGGGAGGCTTATGGGTAGAGAAGGAATTTCCCAAGAAACAGAGGTGATTCTGGTGACTTCTGCCTCTTATGATCTGGGAGTAGGGAGCCCTGGTTCTGGTCCTGTGGGGTGGTCAGTTATATCAAGTCCCCAAATCTGGAGAAGGGAAGAGGTGCCACAGTCATGAGATTGTTGGGGAACGAACTCGGGGAGAGAGGAACGAGAGGAGAGCTTGGTTTAGGGACACTCAGCAAAGTGTCAGCAAGGTAGACTCCAGGTGCATTTGGAATCAGGGGAGGTGGCCAAGGCCATGGCCGATGGACTGTGGCAGGCTCGGTGCTAGGAGCTGCATTTCGGTGGGCACTATGATCCCATCCCGCTGGTGAAGACAGGGTGCTCGGGGGGTAAGCCTATCACTCTGCTGCTAAGGGGGCCTTGGTCTGGATGCCTCTCTTTGGAAGAAAGACTCTACCTCCAATTTCCTTCCGCAAGGGAGGGAGGAAGGGAAGGAAAGGAGAGAGGAGAAAGACCTGTGAGCAGTCAGTGTGACTAAGGGCTTAAGTGGCTTGGCTATTTTCAGAGAGTCTGCTAATTCCCACTCTGCAGAGACCGAGAATTTCATACAAGTGCTAATGCTGAGACCTGTCAGTCCTGCTCCCGAAGTCGGTCATCTGGTAACGCTGAGAGGCAAACACAGCTCAGCATTGCTTTCTGCGTTCTTTTCAAAGCAATTAAACGTGATCCAATTGGGGTCCCAGAAACAAGTAATTTCAGACCAGTTCCCAACTGAACAGGTAACTGTAATTCATGGGCAATGCAAAATATCTCACATTTTGAAGTGCAGCACAAAATGAATAAAGTCAACGTAGAATTTAATAAAGGCTCTCTGGCATGCATTTTAAGACGGGGAACCGTGTACTGCAGTGAATCTAAATTTAGAGGTGGAAAATTAGAACAAAAGCTACCTATTTATTAACTCACCACTTTGCAATGAACTCTTGTCCTGTTATGGGTCGGTCTCTGGATTGTTGACACATATTACCTTCCCTATTAAAACCGTAAAATTTACATTTTCTTGAGCATCTTGTCTTTGATTAACTTTCCTATATGCTCTATTTTAAGAACTGTGTTTCCTTTTCATGCCATTTCTTTACTAAATATATATTTCCAGGATTTTATACTTTTCCATTATGGAAACAACTTGGCTTCACTGTGATTCTTTCGGCGTTCCCAGGTATGGTGTAATTACTGGCTGCCAATTACTCTTTTATTAAAGGATACGCTAAGGCTTATTTTAAACGCATTTCTCCTCCGAAAACTGACACAACAGAAGGCCTTCGTGTTAGTCATGCCAATCCTAAGCGAGAGGTGTGTCTGTGCTGAAGGCTGGAGGCCTTCCCTGCAAGCAAATGCGGAATGCTGCAGAGATGCCCGGCTCAGAAGGGCCCTCCTCGCTGCCGACTCGAGAGGGGAGAGCATGCATTAAATGGGGCAGTGCTGCAAGGTGGTGGCTCACCCCTCCGTTGGAAGGAAAATTGGTGTGTTTCTCCCTAGGGAGGCGATTCTTAAATTTGAAAACTGTAAAAGTAGATCAACTATCCGAAGAGGGCAAATGGAGAGCAGAAAACATTCATGTATTCATTCATTCCATCGAAAAGATTTGTCTCCTCCTTATTTAGGTGGTATTTAGATGAAACCAGTCTGGGTATGCACTATAGTTGCACCGCATGGAACTGCCAGTTGTTCAGAGAACAGTGACGCCTAAGGTAGGACAGCACCTGCGTCTACTCATGGACCTTGGCCAAGTTCATTAGCATCTCTAAGGCCTCAGTTTCCCTGCCCTCAGTTTCATATGATCAATGGGAGATACAGAGGACAGCCAAACAATGATGTAGATAACACATGGAAGGTTGTTGGGGAACTGCTGGAGGAGGTGGGGTCATGGTGCTCTAAGAGGATATTCCAGGTCAGGAAGAGCAAGAAAGCTTCCTGGAGAAATGATGTTGGGCCATGATCTGAGGGATGGGTGAGAGCTGATGAGGGAGATGGTGAGAAAGAGTGCTCTCAGCAGAGTGAGCAGCATGGGTGAAGGCCCTGTGGTCAGAGGGAGTAAGACAAGTGGGAGGAACTGCAAGGTCCATGTGTTTGGAGGTCAGAGAGTGAACTGCAGGAACCAGAACATGGAGGGTCTTAGGTGCCAAGTTCAGAAGTTGTGTTCTATCTTAGGAGCACCAGAAAGCTAGTAAAGGGCTTCAAGTGGTGTGTGTTTGTGCAGGTGCATGTGCATGAGTGTATGGGAAGGTTGGTGCGAGGATGGTTATCACGACTTGACGTGCACTTGGCTGGATCCCTGGGACTGCAGGTCAGAGAGTGGAGTGGATACAAGAAGGCTAGTGAGCACCTACTGCAGCCGTCCAGGTTGGACACAGTGGTAATTTGTATAAGAGGGTGGTATGGAGATTGGAAAGAAGTGGATGGATCTGAACGTATCTTGGAAGTCAACTACAGGGTTTGGCAATGGTTTGGTCATAGGCCATTGGACAGAACGAAGGGTAAAGAATGACCTGTGGGCTCCACCTCAAAATCAGGTAAAGGGGAGCCATTCCCTGAGCCAGCCAAGGGGTGCTGGAAGGGGACAAGGATTAGGAGGGAGGTCATGGATTCAGGTTACATTTCAGGTGTCTGTTTGAGTTGTCTTTGAGGTGTCCTAAGGAGAGAACAGCCAGGCATTGAAATGGATGCGGAATGTAAGCGCTTTGGGCTGAGTCATGCATTCTGAAGTGTCCATGCTGGGAGGTGGTTGGAGTTGAGTGTGGCTAAGCTTTCCCAGAGAAAGTGTCCAGCAGGAGAGGAGGTGGATCTGGACTTGAGCCTTGAGGAGCTCTAGCAGTTAGTGGCTTGGGAAAGTCAGCGAAGGCATTAGGGAAGGTGAGGCTGGAGAGGTAGCATTTAGACAGAAGAAGAGAGGGTTTCTGGGATGCGAACGTGGTGGGCAGAGCAGAAGGCCACTGTGGGGTGAGGCGAGATGAAAGAGGAATATTTTGGGTTGGACTTTGGGAGGCTGAGGTTCTCGGCAATTTTTGATCACTGAGAGTTTGTAGAACACAACTTTCAGATCATATCAGAAAAGACTCTTTCTTACAGAGGCAGAATTAAATGGGATAATCTCAGCAAAGCCCTGGTGCCTTCAAGGCACATGAGTACAGAGAACTATTTCTCTCCTTTTGTCTAAGAAGGAGAGTTTATAATTGGCATATCAGATTTTTTCACCCTTGGCACTTCTGACACTCTGGGCAGGCTGATTCCTGGTTGTGGGGGCTGTCACGGGCATGGTAGGATGCCTAGAAGCATTTCTGGCCTCCATCCAGATACCAGTATATCCTCCCTCCCTAGGAGGGACAATGAAAAGTGGTATTGTCACATTTTTGGGGGGTTGGGGGAGGGATGGGCAAAATTGCCACTAGTTAAGAACCACTGGTTGAAATAAAATAATTTTTTTAGAAATGAATTAATGAGCCCATATTTTTTTTCTTAATTTCATAAACAAATAGCTGGAAGGGTTTGGCATCCTTGGAATGGCCATGATGTCAAAAACAGAAGCCACAGGAGGGGAAAAATAATTGATTTCATATCTGAATATCATAGTTAACATCCAATAAGCAGCTACTATAGAAACAAAATTAAAAATTTGGATGGGTTGACTCCAAATGTTTTCTAATTCTTTAGGAAGCATGAAAGCAGACAATTTATGCCACACGGGAAGGAGAAGCCAGCTCTCCTTGGAGAAGACACAGTCCACACCTGGGGGCAAAATCTGCCAGTTAACCCTTCTCCCCAACACTTTGGGACTCACACTTCACAACAAACTTTTGTTAATATTTATGAAAAGACTTAATGCCTTTTGGGGTAAGAAAAAAATCTAAATGAACATTGCTAACAGGATGGTGCCCCATCTCCCAAAACATATAATCTCCCTTTTGGGGTTGGCAAAGTTTACAAAATAAATCTCATCCAGTGCCACACACTGACTGCAGTATTTATCTTTGACACCCTGTGCTGTTGAAATTCTTGACGCCTTATAGCTGACTTCAGCAAACAAATTTAACAACCTAGTTAAAACCAAATAGCTTTATAGAGATGCTGTAACTTCTTTTTTAAGTTATAGCAGGACAGATTAGGGAAGCAGACAATAAAAGTCCTGTGGTTGCTCATATACTCTGGACTGCTGCAAAACATTAACGCACTAACACCCGCCTAAGAGGCGGCCCAGGACGACCGGGTTTCTAGAATTCAGAGCTCCTTTACTCTGAGGCAGAACAAAGGGCATTTTAATTTCCTGCTATACTGCACAGTTCTATAGGAGCATTTGTTTACTAATTTTTCTTTACCCTAAATGAACTATTACAAAAATTGTACTCATGAGCTCTGATGGGATGCCGTGCAAAAGAGCACACTTCCCTACAGGATGGGGTAGAATTCTTTCTCCAGGAGGAGCCATTCACAGTCGAACAGGAACTCTAGGCTGCTCAGCTGGACAGCTCACAAAGTAGGTCTCCTGAGCCCTTGGAAGAGGAACCATAGACTTTGCTTGTCCTTCTTTTTCTCTAAATGAGTCAAAGAGGACTGTTCTTCTGTTTCACGAGGTGCGTCCTTGAGCTGGTAGCTCATAGCTCAATTTCTGTGTTGATTCAGCCTCATCATGTTACAAACACTCAGCATTCTGTATGGAGATCCTGGAGAATCTGCTATAAGATTATAATCCAGGATCACAAAGGAAATAATGAAGGAAGGAAGGGGAAGGGAGGAAGGGCGAGTTTTTACAAGCCTCTACTTGGCAGCTACGGCCCACTGTAGGGCAGAGTTCTTCAAGTGTCCCCACACCGGCATGCAAGGAGCTGTCCTCATTCTCACCAGGACCGTGGAAACTCTCTCATGGGGTCACCTGGACCATGAATCTCTTGATGGATGTCTTAGTCAGGGTTTCTAAGAGAAACAGAACCAATAGAATACGTATATGCAGACAGATAGG
Organism: Phoca vitulina; assembly: GCF_004348235.1. NCBI lineage: Eukaryota > Metazoa > Chordata > Mammalia > Carnivora > Phocidae > Phoca > Phoca vitulina. The sequence goes on along the minus strand of NW_022589745.1, from coordinate 5,972,894 downwards.
TATGAAAGGAATCGGTTCGTGCAATTATGGAGTCCCGTGATCTGCCAGCTGCATGCTGGAGCCCCAGGGAAGCGCGTGGTGTGATGCAGTCTGAGTCCAAAGGCCAGGGGAGGAGAGCATGTAGATTCCAGTCTGGGAAGCAGCAGTGATAAGGTGGGGAGATCAACGTCCCCGCTCACCAGTCAGGCAGGGGGGCCCAGTTCTGCCTTCTTCCACCTTTCTGTTCTATTCAGGTCCTCAGGAGACTGGATGACACCCACGCACACTGGGGAGGCCAAACGGCTTTGCTGAGTCTACCAATTCACATGCTAATCTCACCCGGAAACATCCTCAGAGACACACCCAGAAATCATGTTTAGCCAAATATCTGGGGCACCTGTGATCCGGTCAAGTCGACACACACAATCAACCATCACAATGGGTCTTTTGGGAAAGCTGTTCTGATTCTGGGAATGCCAGGATTTCTATCATGGAATAAAGGCTATTATTGCTGAAAGAGCCTTACAGCGTTTCAGATGCTAGTAGGTCATGGGACAGATGAGGGAGCTGAAGCCCAGAAAGCTGATGTGACTTGACCCGAGTCACACGCTGAGTAGAGGCAGAGGGAAACCAGGACCTCGATCTTTTGAACGTTAAGCAGTAAGCTCGTCACCCTAACATCTTAGGCTGACCATTTCATGTGTTCCCCACAGGAGACAAAATGATGAAATAGCAGAGGACTCTGGAGCCTCTGGGCACGATGGGGCCACCCAAGCCCGGGTGGGTCAGCCTGCTTTGTGCCCCACAGAACGACCCGCTCTCCTCTCCTTTCCCCATCAGTCTTTGTCTTAGAGATACCAGCCATTCATGTCTTAGAAATTAGGTTATTACCTTTCCCAGACACTTGTGTGTGAATGGTTTCATTTACACACCAAGCGGAGCCCTTTCTCGCATTTTCTTCTGGCATTGACTTGAGGCAAACCTCCTCAGGCATGCGTACAACATGCCAGTGAGGTTCTCTGCGCCCCGACACTCAGCAGAGGGAGGGTGAAGTGCAGATCTGACTGGGGAGCCAGGGAGGGCCCTCTGCCTCAACTTCCTTGCTATGCTCTACTTCCTCCTTCCTGCCTGCTGACCTCACGACTTCTCCTGAACCTAACTGACAAGTAGAAACCCACAGGGGAGCCTGCGGTCAGAGCTCTGGGCCTGCAGAAGGGAAGGGAGCCGTCCTATTTCTGGCGCTGAAAAATGGCTCCCTCTGAGCGCTTCTGCAAATGACCCTTTCAGAGAAAGGGCTCCCGTGCCCCCGTCTGGAGCACAGGAAGACGTTGGCCACGTGCAGAATGGTTGCTCCTCAGTGTTTTGTCACCACGTTCAGAACAGTTCAGCCGTTGAAAGGGAGAGCCTCTTTGCCTCACGAACGTGCGTTTCTTGCAGGCAGAGTCCAACCAGCCGGTGTCCTTCCTTCTGGACATTTTCAAATAGACGTTTACAAGCCCGCAGGTGTGTGTTGGGCACGAAATACAGGCCACCTGTCCCCAACACAGAGAGGAGGGGGCGCCGCAGTCCTGCCGTCGCAGGGCTTCTGATCTAGAAGGAAAACCAAACTGAAGGCAGGACACGTGGACTGACGGTAAAGAAGCTGTGATGAGAATAAGGAGGACTTCCCAGGGCGGCCAAAGGGCGGGAGGCCGACAGCGCTGTGCTTTCTGAGGTGACCAGCGTCCGTCTGGGACTCTCGGATTGGGACTGACTGGGCGTGGGGTCAGCGCAGAGGCGGGCAGGCTTCCGCTGTGTGGGAGCTCTCCGGAGGGCTGATCCCTTCTTCCTCAGAAGGTGCTGGACGGGGTCTGGGACGTGGGGACTCTGGAAAAACTGAGCCCCTGAGGTGGCCACGTGTGGGGAATGAGTTAATCCGCATAAAGCTCCTGGTGCAGCACCTACCTCAGGGCAAGGCCGGGCAAAGCTCACTGTCACCAGGCCCCTGCAAGGTAGGGGCTTTCACCACCGTGTCACAGAGAAGGAAAGCGAGTCCTGCTCACGTGGATCACGCGGCACACACGCCATTTGCACCCAGGCCTGGAGGGTGACCTCCCTCCACCCAGAATTTCCCTCATGGAAGATGCCTCAGCAAGCCCTGGGAAGGAGTTTAAATAATTACCTTCATTTCCAGGTTGTAATAATGCCCCCATTTCAGGATTGACCGCGAAGTCAGAGTCAAGAGAGGAACAAGCTTCAGGGGGCTTTCTAGGCTGCACTCAGTGTTGTGCAGACATTTGTTTCTTCTTTTATGTATTTTTTCCTTCAGGTGGAGAGAGTGCTTTTCCCTGTTAGTACTAAAGAAACAAAAAATTAGCCTTTTTTTTCCTTCCCAAAATATACCTTATAACCTATTTGGATGCCCTTGCTCTAGAAGCATTGTGAAGTGCCCAAGCCCTGGGGCGTGAAAGGACACTTACAGGGAAGGATGGTCATTCGGGAAGGAACCGGTTCCTCTCAAAAGTGGGTTTATAGATGTTTCAGCTCTAACTCGTTTCCGATTCGATCATGCTAACATTGTATTTCTTTCATAAGTGTCTCCTCTAGCCTGAGCCTCCAGTGTCTTTCTTAATGGCATCACCATGTCCTGTGTCCCAGACCCGACAACTGGGTGCTGTTTACCATCTCCGTCCTCTTGCCCCCCACCTCCAGTGGCTGCCGATTCCTTCCCCTCTGGTCTCCCCCATGCTTTCCCTCCCGAGAACCATCGCCCACGCATGCCTTCGCTGGCCTGTTAGTGTGCTTGCCAAGGACGGGGGCAGACCAGAGTGTCCCCCTGCCCCCAGCTGTGGACAGAAGTTCCCTAGCTTGCATCCCAGGCCAGGGTCTGCCCCAAAACAGGGCAAAGTGGATGAGGGATGGACTGACAGAGGGACACCCAAGAACCCGCAAAGACCAGTGGGCAGGGGGAAGTGAGGAGAACCAGGCAGGTGGGCTTGCCCCACAGCCCCCAGATTGTCTCAGCGTGTGGCTGGCCCACGGGGCCCTGCGCTACCTGTGCACGAGGATCTCAGGGCCTCTGTTCCCCCAGACCTGGCCCTGGAGCTGGACCCCTCGTTGGACCTGCAAGAATTAGGTTGAACCGAATTGAGTTCTGGGCACCCTGCATTTCCACTAGCAAGGAGTACATTCCATTCTGGAACTTCAGGCCTCTGTGGGCCATTTGCTTCTTTGTCTCAGGAGCACTTCCAGCTTTAAGAACTTGCTTGAGGAGGGGCTGCATACCACTCTCCTTCTGCACTCCCCCAGGAGGACTGCCGTGCGGAGCCAGCATTTGGAAACTAGCTCAGCCCTATTGAAATACATTGTATACTCTGACTGTCTAGGCCTTGCTTTCTTGGCTAGTAGACATTCTTCCCTCAGCACATTGGCCTAGCCCCCTCCTGAGTAGAGGGCCAGAGTCTCCAGTGGGCGGTGGGGAGCAGAGGGCCCGCCCTGGGAATGATGGCCTCGGGCCTAAGGAGCCCAGGCTGATACTGAAGGAGGTGTAACGAGATTCCAAGTTGTGTTTGGCCTGGGTACTTGTCCCTCCTGAAAGTAGCAGAGGACCTCCCAGTGGGTAGCCCAGGACGACCCCTCTCTTGAGGACTTTCTGGCTGCTGCATAAAAAGTCTGCTTTGGCCAGATGTGACACTTTCTCAACCTTGAGGGCTCATGGCAGATTTACCCTTTCTTGACCCTCTGAGGCAAGACCAAGGAAGGGCTCCTTATTGTGAGGCTGACCTGCAAGAGCAGCTGCTGTGTTTAGGTCCAAGCTGTCTCTTTCTAGCTCTGCCCTGACTCGGCCATGGGATGGTGCCCAGGCCTCAGGGATTCTGTTCAGGCTTCGCTGATGGCACGCATCAGGGGACCTCTGACTCCAGGAGGCAGCCGGGATCTTATCTTGCTGTTTGCAAGCCTCGAAGATGAACCAAGACTGCCACGTTCTCTAGAAAGAAAAGCCAACCTTTTCCTTGTACTTCACCTCTCCTGGGTGCCTGAGGGAAGGAGTAATGTGTAGTGCATGCAAGCTACCCTAACCTCGTGTCACCCTCTGTGTCCAGACATCCTGTGACACCTGTTTCCTGAACCAGCTGGACCCGCTCTACCCACTCTGTCCCCTTCCCCCGGAATTCTCTTTGGTTCAGCCGACCCCCCCATCGCATCCCTCCTCATGTAGGAAACATCTGTGCAGGTATCTTGTCTCATGGCCGAGAGGCCTGGCTTCTCTGTCTGTGCCCAGTGTGGACTAGACGTGTGTCCCTGGGTTATGACTTAGCCTCACTCAGACTCACTTTCTCACCTGTACAAGGGGGATTTATAAGGCCATGCCTGGCACGTAGTAAATCGTAGCAACTGCTCAAACTTTTGTTTGTTTTCATGCCCATGAACAAAAGCAGCGCCTCCCCTCCCCAGCCCGTGCCCCTGAGCCTTTTCTTACGTCCCTAGTCGGATTTGGTTCTTTGTTCCACCCGGGCTTCAGGAGGGATCATTAAAAAAATTTTTTTCTTAATTAGAAAAAATAGGAGTTAAATACTATTTATAGCCTCCCACTGCTTCAACAGCTTCTGCCCCCTTTGAAGGAGCCAGGGGTGGGGATGTTTTATAGGGCTGTCTCGGGGACTGTTCTCACTCCCCACAGTTTCATAGAGCTGTTTGTCCTAGATATCTCTCTCCTCCTAGAGCGTCAGCCTGTCAGAGCAGAAGGAAGGAAGGAAGGCAGGAATACATGAATGATACAGTGCTCATGATACTTGACCCAAGATTTTCAAAGTGATTAATACCCCCAGCTGTCCTCTCTCCTCTTCCAGTTAGGGTTGAGAGTCTTCTGTTGTGCAACCATTTATTTCTTGCAATTTGAAGAATCTTGTCACTGAAGCCATCTCAGATTTAGAGGAATAAATTGTATATCACTTTTTCTCTATGAATGTTGGGAGGAAGGTTTGGGATATGGACTGCTGGTTAAAATGCGAGGATGCGGAGGGGTCAAGTTGTGTATTTTCTGACTGCTCAGTTCCGGTATACAGTACTGCAATGTCTTTTCTTCACTATGAGCCAAGGTGGAATTTCAGGGATTGACTAAAGGGGGATGTAATTCATTTCTTGCTGTCATCCCGTCTTATTCCCTTATTCTTTTTTTTTTTTTTTTTCCTGTGCTCTCTCTTCCTGTTCCATTCCGATTACAACCTTTCTTTGTCAAGGATGTCTCTCACGATGAAGTGCTTCTACCTGCTGCTTCCCAGCAGAAATCTATCCAAATATCTGTTTGGATAGGTTTAGGACAGATCAAAATGCTAAAAATAGCCTGGTTTCCCTTTACTCGGGATGGAAACCTAAGGAAGGGTTTTAACTGATGGTATCTGACTTGTTCCCATTATTACCGGAGTTATCCAGCTTTGAGTTCAATAGTCCTCTAGAAGTCTAGATCTTTTTGGCATTAAAGAAAACATGAACAGCTTGAGTAAATGATCTAGCTCCACCTAATCCTTTCTGTTTTCTAGAGATTGAAGGTAGCTGGCCATCAGGAGAACACACGGAAACAAAAGGGACTTTGATCCTGAGCTGGACTCTGAATCTTTACGAAATGGGTGATGATCTCAGTAAGAACGTCTTATGTTAAGCCAGTTTCATTCTGGGTGAAGTGTGTACTTGAAGTTCCTCTGCTAACCTGCCTCTGTGTGCAGGTGGGATGGGACGGATAGAGAACCTTGACCGACAGCCCGCCCACCTTGGGCCCCTTTCTGTAACCACGAAGGCCACGTGGACATGTGACTCTCGAACTTGTGGAAGTGAAAACTGCAGTGGTACCCCCGTGTTTATTTTGGGGCTTCTGACTTGGGAGTCTACTCACCTATCTGAAGGGCTGGCTTGAAGCGGACTTACTTAGGACCTTTCTTTATAGAATGCAAAAGCCTTTGTTCGTAGCCTTGTCTTAGTTGATAAGATCTATGGGGATTAGAAGCAAAGATATCTTCAACTATAGTTTTCCACCACTTGCATTTTTTGCCCCAAGTTCTGTGGTCAAGGCAGAACTGCCCTGAGTTCTGGTCTCATTGCCAGAATGTGACCTGTGTCTAAAAACCCGGGACCAGGAATGTCTGATCTGGTGGGGTTTGGACCGTTGCATCCCCAGAGATCAATCAAAACACAATCACAACTGCCCTCCTCAGCGCCCCCATCCTTCAGAAGGGCAGAAACTGAAGCTATAAAGAGTATTTAACTTCTGTTTTTTTTTTTTTCAATTTTGATTTTTATATGATCTATTCTGAGGTCCCGTTAGAACATAATGTAGAATTTGGTTAGAGAAAAACCAGTGTGACTTTTATGACCTGCTTCAACCACTTCAGGTGTAGCTGTGGTAATAGCACTTTCAAGTTTTCAATCAATTTATTGCACATGCATGTGCTTTTGTGTAACCTGCCTCTTGAGGGCATCCTCCAAAACGTGTGTAAACTTGGAAGGAGGGATAACTTACCCCAAAGATGTTCTGTTAATTCTGCTTCTAAATGGAGCCATAGAAGGAACTGGAAACCCTCTCCATCTCCACTATGGTACCCGTCCCTTACTGTCACCTGGTGTCACTGCTGCAGACCCCTATGGGTGCTTGTCCATTATGTGGTGGTGTCCTATGTTCTCCACCCTGCACAGGCTGGGTGATGGTCCATGGGTGGCCTCTCAGGGTACAGTTCTCCTAGTTCACAAAGGTAGACTTAGCCAGGTTTTCCCTGGAGCAGGGACAGTGCCTGGGGGCTGCGCTCTGAGGCGTTACCAGCACAAGCCATACCAGAACTGCCCTCCCCAACAAGCCTTAGACCAGCTACTGAGCCCCAGCCAACAGACTCCCAATGACTTGCTAGGTGAATTCCTCTTTGGGACTCTTCATACCTTTTCTTACAGACTTTGGGTCAAGGCTACCACTGGTCTTCCTCACAGGCCCTTAATTTTGAACATCTGGTTCTCTTGTTTCTTCCTCGGTTGGCTTTGGGATTCTCCTATGTACCTCTTAGCCTGTCTTTAGTGGCTAGTTCTTCATACCAAGAGGATTGAGATGTTTGCTTTTGTTCAAGCACAAAATGTCCACTAGGTCCCAAAGGAGACCCTTAAGTGACACATCATTGAACAAAGAAGACGTGTTCTGAAATGGATTTGTATCACATACAAAGAAGGATGTGTGTGAAAAAAAAAAAGAAGGACGTGTGTGTCTGTGGTGAAGGGTGGTGGGTTGGGTGGGTAGGAAATATTTTTGATATTCAGTTACAAAAGATTCAAAACCACACTGATAATGGTTTGCATATAACGCTCATGATCACTCGCTGTGGACACCTAATCTCTCTACAAACTCTTCAATATCAGAAAGTCTCACAGGTTATTTGGTGGTTAGTTAACCCATATTTCTAACGCTTCAAAACTGGTTTCTAAAATTTAGGTAATTCCTTTTCATAAGAACAAATTCTTCAAAATTTGCAGAATATTTCTTTAAAAATGACTTTTGAATTCTAATATTAAAAAGTAGACCTATGTTAAAGGTTAATTTTTTACAAAGTATTTAGAACCTTCAGGCCCATAACCCTTAGATGAATACAAATGAATGCCCATCAAATATCTTATTTAACTCATTAATTAATGAGGAAACCAATAATGTGTTACACCCAGCTCAAAAGACAATTCAACATATACACACACACAAGCAATCAGGAGCGCTGAAGTGAATTTACAAATAGATGCAAAGCTGGTTGAAACCCACAGAGCAATAATCAATTGCATCACCACACAACACAATTTACATTTCTAGAAAAATAATTTCTATTATTAGTGGAAAAATGGAATGAACAATGTTCTATCAAAACAGGCTGCAAGTGGGGCACCTGGGGGGCTCAGTTGGTTAAGCATCCGACTCTGGATTTCAGGTCAGGTCATGCTCTCAGGGTCATGGGATCAAGCCTTGAGTCAGGCTCCATGCTCAGTGGGGAGTCTGCTTCTCTCCCTCTCCCTCTCCCTCTGCCCTTGCCCCGGCTCGATCTCTCTCTAAGTAAATAAATAAATCTTAAAAAAAAAAACCAGGCTGCAACTTCTGTTCAAGTGTTCTTGACCTTGGCATGTTTTCTTTTGCTAATCATTATACTGACAGACTCTGTTTTACACAATTATTACTTTTTTCTCCCCCAGGAAGAGAAAAAGTCTTCTCAGGATGCACATTAATTTTAGAAGCTTAAAACTATTAGGAAAATCAGGTGCGATGAATTTAGAAGTTGTTAAAAAGTTTGTAGAATAGTTTGTAGAATAGGAGAATGTTTACTTAAAATCTTTCTTTCCAGCCATAAAAATGAATCAAAGCAAATAATTAAACATGAAAATGGTCAGTAAAGAAAGACGAGCATATTGCTAATGGGGAGAATCATTGTGTAAAGTTTGTAAAATGTGCCCTTACCTGCGGCTACTTGTAGACCAGCGTGACGTGTAAGCCCCTCTAATGGGGTCTGCCCCACACGGTGTAAGAAAATGGGAATAAGGCTTTCACTGTGTTGAGGTTTATAAAGGGTCTTGCTGTGTAATTTAGCCTGCTTACACCAACTGGACAATATACCAGAATGCAGAATTTGTGCTGTTCTGGAATGGAGTCCTGTGCACTGCTCTGACACAAACATTTTATCTGTCAGCTCCTCGGATATTGAGAGTTTTCTCCATACATCCTTCCCAAGAATATTCTTGGTTTCATGACCGAGTTGAGCACATTTTGAACGCCATTTGAACCTCACAAGTCATGCAAATGTGTTTGTAGCTGACACAACTTGGGAGTCTTAAGAAGGATGAGCCAGAGCAGGTGTTGTATAGTTTGGCTTAAATACAGTTCCAGAGGGCACTTAAAAAATACTCTTTCCTGGATTTTTTTGCAAGGGTTTTTGTTGTTAGTGTTGGTCAAACAGACAATGTCAAGAAGACAGTTGATCGAGGGGATCCATTGGAGATCATTTAGGCCCTAAGTCACACAATTATTCTGAAATCTGCACTAGATCCCAGATGCCACCTGCGTCCGGCCACCTCTGCCCTCCATCATGCCCACTCCCTCGATCCCTAAGGACTAGGGTGTGGAACTTGAAGGAAAAAGTATAGAGACCATTGTGGTACGGGGAAGACCACTTGGCTTCCAGTTAGAAGGTTACTGGGTCAAGGTCTTGTCTTCCTAGTCATACAGATGTGAACTCCGCAAAGCGGGGATAATACTGCTGACTTCACAGAGTCCTTTTTATGTGGATTAAATAAAACAATGTCTGTGAAAACGTATCTGGCACATTCGAGGTGGAGCATGGGGGATCAGACCATGACCTGATCCAGGTGTTGGGTCCTAGATTACTCCAGTGTCACCTTTTTCCTCACTTTATTCATCGAGGGTTCAACAGTGCTGACTGAGCTCCTTCTACAAACTGGGGATGCTCTGGGAGTTGGGAACATACAGATAAAAGTGTCATCCTATGCCAGCCTTTTGGGGAGGGCAGGGATGGTTTGGTGTCACCCCATCTTCACCGTCCCTGCGGAGACTCTAGGGACACACAGGTGAGGTGTCAGCCCAAGCTGACAGGAACCCTAGTGGGGTTCTGAAAGCCTCCTGCAGAGAAGCTACTTACGGTTTGTCGGTGTTCTAAGAGATTCTCCAAAATTTCATCAAGAGTGAAAACATCCTGTGATCTGGACACTGAATAGTGTTATGTTTGTGGCCCTCTGGCTTGTGTAGACTCCTTATCATTTTGGGAAAAGAATTCTATTCAAGTAAGAGCAGTTCTGTGCTCTGGTTCAAGATTCCCCTTAGAATATAGAACAGAATGGTGTTCCCACTGCGAAGTGCTCTGTGAAAAAGGGTCCAACCATTGGAGACAAATTCTTGATCTATCCCCCTCCTTCAAGAGTCATGTTCTAGAAAGATTTTCAGAGGATGCACAGACCTACTGAAATCTTGTGTTGCTTACCTCTGGGGGTGGGACTGGAGAAGACAAGGTGAGATTATCAATATTTATTTTATAAACCTATGGATTATCTATTTACAAGGAGCACATCATAGTTTGTAAGTTAAAAAAATCCTACAAAATAAAGAAAAATAACCAAAAAAAGATACCCTGAGAAAGGTTCTGAGAAGTCCTGCCATAAGAAAACCTAGCACTCCCCAAATGTTTCTTTTTTTTTTTTTTTTTTAAGATTTTATTTATTTATTTGAGAGAGAGAGAATGAGAGAGAGCGAGTACATGAGAGCGGGGAGGGTCAGAGGGAGAAGCAGACTCCCTGCCGAGCAGGGAGCCCGATGCGGGACTCGATCCAGGGACTCCAGGATCATGACCTGAGCCGAAGGCAGTCGCTTAACCAACTGAGCCACCCAGGCGCCCTCCCCAAATGTTTCTGAGCAGGCACCCCTCACCTGGCTGTCTAAAGCATTCTCTGGGAAGCCCTGCTTTCATAAACATCTTTTTTTAGAATAATTGAACTTTAGAATTAGGAAGGGAGTCGGCACATAACCCGTATGCCTCATATTACTTGAGATGAAATTGAGGTTCAAAGAGTTGAGGTGGCTTGCCTCAGGTGACATGGCTCAGTGGTTGTAGACAGGGCAGGAGACCCCATCTCCTTCACCAGGGAGGAGAAGCCTCCCATAGCCCACTCCTGGGGGGCAGGGCAACTTCACCTTCATTACTGAAACAGGTGAGCAACAGGGGCCGATGTAAACAGGTGGTGTGTCCGGGGAAGTCACAACACCCCTAAGCTGTGTGTATGGAACATCTCACGTCTTTTGGAAAGATAAATAAGCTTTCGGATCTGGGCTCAGGGTCTTGCTATCACCACCCTTAGCTATAAGAATGAGTTGTCACCCCTTTCTCCCCTGACGCTGCATCCTCCAGCTGGAGAGGGTCTGGAGCAGGTGGCCCGCATCGTGGCTCTCTCGGCCATCCCTTGAGTCCTTGAGGACCCCCTTGACACACTTATGCCGGGCTTCCCAGACTCCGCAGATGTTGGACAGAAGGAGGAAGCACAGGAAATGACTGACTTTGAGCGTCCCTCCCCTAGGTCCCAATAGGACGTTTTGTGGGAAACTTTTGTGGGTATCAACCAGCCTCTTCTACCAAAGGAGAAAGCAGCCTGTCCCAGTGCTTCGAGCTGTTGCCAAGGCGACTTCTGCCTCCATCCATTCCCAGGTAAGAAACTCGGAGGAACTGTGCTTACAAGGGTACACAGAGGGGACAAGTGGCTCAGCTGTATTTCTACAGCCAGCAAAGCACAGGAGGGCAAAGCCATAGGTTTTAATTTTGACATTCCTTAATTTAAAAAATAAAAACGAAACAGACCACAACCAGCATGTTTGCCAAGACTGGGCCTGAAGTCCCTCGGGGAATGAGGAGCAAAGGAAGGTGAGGGGGAGCTGGGAAGCGTCAGGTTGCCTCCAATGGGAGGTGGCCACGTCGTTTATAAAAGGAAGTGCGCCAGCACTGGAGGGCCCCCAGCACCACACTGCAGCTGTGATTTATGAGGAGGACACCAGCTATAAATCAAACTGCTTTGTTTTAAGTATTAGTTTCAGTGTAGGAAATGAAGGTACATGCAAAGAGAGTGAGGAAAAATGGCACCGTATTCTAATTTACGCGCATGATAGAATTAGGTTTCGAGCTGGAACAAAGTTTTTCCACTCTTTGACAAAGTGCCTTTGTGTGGAGTTCTTTGGGGGCAGAGAGCAGAGAGCGACCGTTGGGGACCTCCAGGTCATGGGGAGAATGGCTTTGTCAACTGAAAGACAGCCAGCCTCAAAGTGGGGTAGTAAACGCTTTCTTCGCTGTCTTCGCGAGGAGCGGTCTTTCAGACTGCTCCAAGCTAGTTAGCTACAGCAGATTATAGATCCAAAGGGGGAACGGGGGATCTGTGCTTGCAAGCAGTTCTCCAAATACTTGTGCGTCACAGGGCATAATTTGTCATGGCTGTAAAAATCAAGGTGTTCTGATTCCTGAATAGACCCAAGAAAGACCCTTAGGTCACCTTAATACGTTATGTTTCTATCATATCTGATTGTTCAAAAATATTGCCTGCATGCTTCTGCCTAACTGGTTTTCCGGTTCTTCCTGTTTTTGATAGCTCCTCGAGGTCACCCGAGACGGCCACAGAAGGCTGACGTCGGTCACCTAGAGCACAGCCTGATGGGCCCCAGCGAGAAGGGCTTCAGAGCTGGAAAGCAAGTTCATTCCTTCGGCTGCTGGCGGTCCTGGATGCTCACGGCCCTCAGAGCATCTCTGCCCGTAAAACATCTTGGGGTGTCATTATTAGCACCCCTACCTTTGCACCTTGCACAAATGCTGCTCCCGGTGCTAACTCCGTCGCCGAGGAGGGAAACACAAGACTATGGCCTCAGCCCCCCATAACTGGGGATGAGAAGAAGATGTGGCTGGACAGCACGCAGCCAGCACTCAGAATGTCTTGAATACGCTCCTTCTACTTATTGGAACATTTGGTACTGTTCACCGTCTTAAGGGTTCGTAATTATTTCATATATGCAGACCTTGTATCCCTCAAGAGATGAAAAACGCCCTGAGAGCAGGGCTCAAACCTTTGGTCTTCTTGTATGTCTTAAAATGCCCACTAGCACTTTTGTTCGGGAAATAATAGACTGTGGATATACTCGTTGTCTTGAACTGAATGTCTGTGGAGGTGACAGAAGTGAGAGCCACTGCATATAATCGAAGCCCAGGGGTTATTCAAAGCCCTGATTTCAGCTGTGGTATTTAGTGTTCTTTCCCCTAAAGCCTCTTATCATAAATACCACTAGAAAAAAACAGGGGGATTATGATATCATCTCTTTTTGCTTCTCCTACTCTCCTGCTGGTATTGAAATGATCAAGAGAGTACAAAAGTGGCCAAAAAAAAAAAAAAATCCCACGCAGAGGGAAGACATGCAAAGAACATAGAGAACCACAGACAGGATGGCTCTAGAATCAGAGACAGACCAGCACCGTAGAAACCCCTGCCTATTTCTTGTGAAACTATCAAGTCTCAAAGTGTCCAAATAACAGAAGCTTCTCTTCGGTTTGGTGATCGCTTTCCTAGTCAGGGCAAGCTCATTTTTATATATATGCATATGTTTTCACCTTAGGGTTTCGGTTTGACTTTGAAGTTCATTCTTTCAAGGACAGAAGGGAATTCCTAAGAGTTCACTGACAGTAAAGTTCATGACAAAGAATTTCATCTGCATAGCATTGCTGTGCATTTCTGAATAGACCCAAGAAAGACCCTTTATAAAAGGTAAGTGTGCTGGAGGGCCCTCCAGACTTGGCTTTTCATGGACATTTTTATACTTTCTGTTTTAAAAGAAAATCTTTCCATTGAATATAAATATTCTGCTTCTAATAAAGTTTTGCAGCTTTATATTCATCTAATAGAGGGTGGTATGGCCTGAAGACGACATACAGATGATCAGAACTTTCTAGAAAATTGTTGGCAGGGAGAACAACGCCGCCATATTACCTGTGAGCGGCGCTCTGTGGATTCCAGCTAAGACAAAGACCAGACTGTACAAATACTGGAGGGGGATTGAGGCTGAGTTGGGTAAAGGGAAAACCAGAAAGTTTCTGGAACTGCTCATTTGTTACTTGAACAACAATTTATGGAGGGTATTCCACTGGGTGTTGAGAATATATGACCGAGGACAATGCAGTCCGTGCCCTCCGGGAGCTTGGGGTCTCTCGGGAGGGAGGGCTATTGTAATAGACATGTCCGGATCCCCCCAGAGGGACAAGACAGAGGAGACGGGCCCTGCTCCAGCCAACCGAGCAGGGGTGCTGGAGGAACGGAAGGGTGTGTGGGGACAAGAGATTTGATTCACCTTTGAGTGATGTGCCCTGTACCCACAGAAGTGGGAAAGGCATTTCAGCTATGTGGATGGACACCAGGATTTGAAAGGACAGTATTTGGGTAAGGTGCCTTTTCCAAAACACAAATATGATACAAAATCAAGCCCTCTTTAATCTTAAACCTTGATGATTACTGCATGAGGGGAGGCACTGGGCCGAACTGCTCAAGCGTAGCCTCTGGCGATTTTTCCTTGTGTTCTCATCAATCCGCACTGTCGCCTGGCACAGGGCTCAGTCTGTGTCTGTGGAAGAATCAATGAACCTCTCAAATTTTTATTTCCTTCATCTCCTTCTTTTAACACTGAGAAATTAGTGGTAGTAGAAGAAAATGTAACTGTATCTTGCAATTTATGGCTATCTTGGAGATAAGGATGAGATTTTTCGTTTCTAAGAAAGTTTACTCTGCGTTATCATAGCCTGCTTTTCTCTCCATCAATCAGTAGGCTTCTTCTAAGGTGACCTATAATTTTGCTAAGTGAGCTACTGTCTCCCTGGCCCTGTGGAAGAAGCCAGTGGTTTTTATTTTTGAGAGTGAGAATTTTAAAATACGAGAAGTCCGTAAGCTGTGGGTTCCCTTTGTGCCAAACTCAGAGGTAGAGCACAGGTTTCTCACTTTTCGGTTTTCTTACCTTCCCACACAAAGAAACCACAAACAGGGAATTAGGACCGAAACGCTCAAGCACCACACGTACACCGCGGGCCACGTCTCCCTCAGCAGAGGCAACCAAAGAGGGCACTCGTTTTTCAAAAGACCTGAACTGAGCCCGAAAATCTGACAGATAATCATAGCTACACTTCCGTACCACCAACCATGTGCTAGTCCCTCTTTCAGTGTTAACTCATTCAATCCTCACAACACACTCGTGAGGAGGAAACTGCGATCATCTTCCTTTCACAGATGGGGAAGCTGAGTCACGAGGAGGTTAAGAATTTGCTCAGCGTTACCAGCTGGTAAATGCCAGAGCTGGAGTCCTGGCAGGCGGGCTGTAGCTAACGGGCAGACCACCCCACCTCCGCTCTGAAGAAGGCAAAATGCTGTCCAGTGGAGGAGATGAGCACAATATCATGATGCTCAGATGCGTTGTGGTTAAAACACACACACACACACACACACACACAACATAGAAATATAGGACATTGTGTTTGCAGTTTAAAACAACTTTAATTGTTGTTGTAAGACAATAGCAATTAGAACGGTTGTGACTTTTCTGTTTTTCAAGTGACTGAGATGTGAGTTTGGAGACCTAGAATTTTATGAGCATTTTCCAAAGATAAGAATCCTTAAGAAGTAATCATGAAAAGAGAACCACGGCCAGTGAGCACATATTCCCTTCCTATTGATTAAAAGAGATTTTATTTATATTTTGGATAGTTCATACATGCATATGAGACAACATTCAAAACGACGAAGAGAATACAGTGAAAAGTGAGCCTCTCCTTCACTTCTGATTCGTAGTCACTGAACTCCCTCCCTCAGAGGCGAATAGAATTAGGTGATTCTTCTGTAACCTTCTGTAGATAAGCTGTGCTCATATAAGCTTATGTATCTACATATAGAGTATTTGGGGTGGGGGGGCAGAAATGGTAACTTACTATGTCTGAAGAGTTCAGTACTTTGCTTTACTTAAGATTGTATGCTGGAATTCAGTATAAGCTTGGTCTTTAGTAGTGTATTGAGTCTTGTCAAACTAGTCATTACAGTTGCTTATCGTTGCTTTTTATATTGCTTATGAAAGCAATAACTTTCTCTCTATAAAATTTGCATCCAGCCGTCATTCTAAATTATCTTATTGTTTGTAGTAGATTTTCAATGATTCCCTGTGTTTTCCAAGTTAGAGGTCACATAATCTGAATTCCTCTTTCTAATTTTCATGCTTCATGTATATTTCTCTTACCAAGTTGGATGCACTGGTACTGCTAGAACAATGTCAATAGTTGTGACAATGGGCATTCCTATCTTTTTCTTGACTGAATTGGAAGCTACTACTTTATCTCTATGAAACATGATATTAATTTTGGGACTGATGCACGCACACAAATTAAATCTACATACACACATACTTAATTGACATTCTTTTTATAGATGTTATATTTTAATATCCTATTGATGAACCATCTATCTTTTCCTATATTTCAGATCATTTATTAAAAATGGATGTTAACTCATATAAAATGTCGCTTAATCATATATGGAGATGATCACTTGATTTTTTTCTTTCAATATGTCCAATGATGATTTATTTTTTTTTAGTTAAAAAATATTTAATTCCATGAAGGGGGGGAATTGGAGCGGGAGACGAACCATGAGAGACGATGGACTCTGAAAAACAAACTGAGGGTTCTAGAGGGGAGGGGGGTGGGAGGATGGGTTAGCCTGGTGATGGGTATTAAAGAGGGCACGTTCTGCATGGAGCACTGGGTGTTATACACAAACAATGAATCATGGAACACTACATCAAAAACTAACGATGTAATGTATGGTGATTAACATAACAATTAAAAATTTTTAAAAATTAAAAAAAAATTTTTTAATTCCAGTATAGTTAACATACAGTGTTATATTAATTTCAGGCGTACAGTATAGTGATTCAACAATTCTATACATGACTCAGTGCTCATCACGATAAGTGTACTCTTTAATTCCCTTCATCTATTTCACCCATCCCCCCACCCAACTTCCTTCTGGTAACCATCTTCCTGTTCTCTGCAGTTGGTCTCTTTTTTTCTTTGTTCTTTGTTTTGTTTCTTAAGTTCCACATATGAGTGAAATCATATAGATTTGCCTTTCTCTGACTTACTTCACCTTAGCATTATACCCTCTAGGTCCATCCATGTTCCTGCAAATGGTAAGATTTTGTTATTTTTTATGGCCAAGTAATATTCCACATATATATATATATATATATATATATATAATATTCCATATATATCACATCTTCTTTATCTATTCATCTATTGATGGGCACTTGGGTTGCTTTCATAATTGGCTATTGTAAATAATGCTGCAATAAACATCAGGATGCATACATCTTTTTGAATTAGTGTTTTTGTATTGTTTGGCTAAATACTCAGTAGTAGAAATACTGGACCATATGGTAGTTCTATTTTTAATTTTTTGAGGAACATCCATACTGTTTTCCACAGTGGCTTCCCCAGTTTGCATTCCCACAATAGTGCAGGGTTCTTTTTTCTCCACTTCCTCGCCAACACTTGCTGTTTCTTGTGTTTTTGATTTTAGTCATTCTGACAGGTGTGAGGTAGTATCTCGTTGTGGTTTTGATTTGCATTTCCTTGATGATTACTAATGTTGAGCATCTTTTCATGTGTCTGTTGGCCATCTGTTGGTCTTCTTTAGAGAAATGTCTGTTCATGTCTTCTGCCCATTTTTAAATTGGATTTCTTGGTTGTTGTTTTTTTGTGTGTGTGTTGAGTTGTATAAGTTCTTTTTATTTTGGATATCAACCTTTTATCAGATATGTCATTTACAAATATCTTCTCCCATTCATTAGGCTGACTTTTAGTTCTGTTGATTGTTTCTTTTGCCATGCAGAAACTTTTTATTTTGATGTAGTCCCAGTAGTTTATTTTTGCTTTTGTTTCCCTTGCCTCAGGAGTCATATCTAGAAAAATGTTGTTATGGCCAATGTCAGAGGAATTACTGCCTGTGCTCTCTTCCAGGATTTTTATGGTTTCAAGTCTCAGATTTAGGTTTTTAGTTCATTCTGAGTTTATTTTTGCGTATGGTGTAAGACAGTGGTCCCATTTCATTCTTTTGCATGTAGCTATCCAGTTTTTCCAACATCATTTGCTGAAGAGACTATTTTTTCTTCATTGCATATTCTTGCCTCCTTTGTCAAAGATTAATTGACCATATAATTGTGGGTATATTTCTAGGCTGTTTATTCTGTCCCATTGATCTATGTGTTTATTTTTATGCTAATATCATACTGTTTTGATTACTACAGCCTTGTAGTATGTCTTGATATCTGGGATCGTGATAAACCTCCAGTTTTGTTCTTCTTTTTTCAAGATTGCTTTGGCTATTTGGGGTATTTTGTGGTTCCACACACACTTTAGGATTATTTGTTCTAGTTCTGTGAAACATGCTCTTGGTATTTTAACAGGGATTGCATTAAATCTGTAGATTGCTCTGGGTAGTATGGACATTTAAACAATATTTGTTCTTTTAATCCATGAGCATAGAGTATCTTTCCATTTGTTTATGTCATCTTCAGTTTCTTTCATCAATGTTTTATAATTTTCAGAGTACAGGTCTTTCACTTCTTTGGTTCAGTTTTTTTTTTTTTAAGATTTATTTATTTTATTTTAGAGGGGGGTGGTGGAAAAGAGGGAGAGAATCTCCAAGTAGACTCCCCGCTGACCGTGAAGTCCAATGTGGGGCTTGATCCTACAACCCATGAGATCATGACCTGAGCCAAAACCAAGAGTTGGATGCTTAACAATTGAGCCACCCAGGTACCCTGGTTCAGTTTATTCTTAAGTACTTAATTGTTTTTGGGTTCAATTGTAAATGGGATTATTTTCTTAATTTCTCTTTCTGCTTCTTCATTTTTAGTGTACAGAAATGCAATGGATTTCCGTATATTGATTTTGTATCCTGCGACCTTATTGAATTCATTTATCAGTTTTAGTAATTTTTGGTGGAGTCTTTAGGATTTTCTATATACTGTATCATGTCATCTACAAATAATGGAAGTTTTTCTTCTTCCTTACTGATTTGGATACTTTTTATTTCTTTTTCTTGTTTGATTGCTGTGGCGAGGACTTCCAGTACTATGTTGAATGAAAGTAGTGAGAGTGGATATCCTTGTCTTCTTCCCAATCTTTGGGTAAAAGCTCTTGGTTTTTCACCATTGAGTATAATGTTACCTTTCATAGATGAACTTTATTATGTTATGTTCCCTCTAAACCTACTTTGTTGAGGGCTTTTGTCATGAATTGATTTGTACTTTGTCAAATGCTTTTCCTGCACTATTGACATGATCATATGGTTGACGTGATGTATCATGTTGATTGATATGTGAATATTGAACCACCTTTGCATCTCAGGAATAAATCCCACTCGATTGTGGTGAATGATTTTTTTAAATATATTGTTGGATTTGGTTTCCTAACATTTTGTTGAGGATTTTGCATCTATGTTCATCAGAGATATTGGCCTGTAGTTCTCTTTTTTTCCGTAGTGTCTTTATCTGGTTTTTGTATTTGGGTAATGTTGGCCTCATGGAATGAATTTGGAAGCTTTCCTTCCTTTTCTATTTTTTGGAATGGTTTGAGAAGAATAGGTATTAAGTCTTCTATAATATTTGGTAGAATTCCCCTGTGAAGCCATCTGTTCCTGGACATTTGTTTGTTGGGAGGTTTTTTTTTTATTATGTTATGTTAATCACCATACATTACATCATTAGTTTTTGATGTAGTGTTCCGTGATTCATTGTTTGTTCATAACACCCAGCGCTCCATGCAGAATGTGTCCTCCTTAATACCCATCACCAGGCTAACCCATCCTCCCACCCCCCCTTCCCTCTAGAACCCTCAGTTTGTTTTTCAGAGTCCATCGTCTCTCATGGTTCGTCTCCCCCTCCGATTTCCGCCCCCTTTATTCTTCCCCTCCTGCTATTTCTTCTTCTTCTTTTTTTTTTTTTTTTAACATATAATGTATTATTTGCTTCAGAGGTACAGATCTGTGATTCAACAGTCTTGCACACTTCACAGCGCTCACCATAGCACATAGCCTCCCCAATGTCTATCACCCAGCCACCCCATCCCTCCCACCCCCCACCACTCCAGCAACCCTCAGTTTGTTTCCTGAGATTAAGAACTCCTCATATCAGTGAGGTCATATGATACATGTCTTTCTCTGATTGACTTATTTCGCTCAGCATAATACCCTCCAGTTCCATCCATGTCATTGCAAATGGCAAGATTTCATTCTTTTTGATGGCTGCATAATATTCCATTGTATATATATACCACATCTTCTTTATCCATTCATCTGTCGATGGACATCTTGGCTCTTTCCACAGTTTAGCTATTGTGGACATTGCTGCTATAAACATCGGGTGCACGTACCCCTTTGGATCCCTACATTTGTATCTTTGGGGAAATACCCAGTAGTGCAATTGCTGGGTCATATGGTAGCTCTATTTTCAACTTTTTGAAGAACCTCTATACTGTTTTCCAGAGTGGCTGCACCAGCTTGCATTTGTTGGGAGTTTTTTTGATTACTGATTCAATTTCATTGCTGGTAATCAGTCTGTTCAATATCTATTTCTTCCTGATTCAGTTTTGGGAGGTTATATGTTTCTAGGAATTTATCCATTTCTTCTAAAGATGTCCAATTTGTTGGCATATAATTTTTCAAAATAGTCTCTTATAATTCTTTGTATTTCTGTGGGGTTGGTCGTTATTCCTCCTCTCTCATTTCTAATTTTGTTTGAGTCTTCTCTTTCTCTTTCTCTCTCTCTCTGGCTAAAGGTTTTTAGTCTGAGTATGACTAGAGGTTTATCAATTTTTTTTGATCTTTTCAGAGAAACAGCTTCTGGTTTCATTGATGTGTTCTATTGGTTTTTTTTGTTTTGTTTTGTTTCAGTTTCTGTTTCATTTATTTCTACTCTAATCTTTATTATTTCCTTCCTTCTACTGGTTTGGGGTTTTGTTTGTTCTTTTTCCTAGCTCCTTTTGGTGTAAAGTTAGGTTGTTTATTTGAGATTTTTCTTGCTTCTTGAGCTAGGTCTATGTTGCTATATACTTCCCTCTTAGAATAGCTTTTGCTGCATCCCAAAGATTTTGGACCATTGTGTTTTCATTTTTATTTGTCTCTATCTCTTTTTTGATTTTCTTTTTGATTTCTTGATCCATTTGTTGTTTAGTAGCATATTATTTAACCTTTGCATATTTGTGTTCTTTCTAGATTTTTTTTCTTGTTGTTGATTTCTACTTTCACAGCTTTGTGGTAGGAAAAGATGCATTGAATTTGTTGAGACTTGTTTTGTAGCCTAAAATGTGATCTAATCTGGAGAATGTTCCATGTGCACTTGAAATGAATGTGTATTTTGCTATTTTAGGGTGGAATGTTCTGAATATATCTGTTAGATCCATCTTGTCCAATGTGTTATTCAAAGCCATGGTTTCCTTGTTGATTTTCTGTTTGGATGATCTATCCATTGTTGTAAGTGTGGTGTTAAAATCCCCTTCTATCATTGTATTATTTCATTTATGTTTATTATTGGCTACTTTATGTGTTTGGGTGCTCCCATGTTGGGTGTATAAATATTTACAATCGTTATATCTTCTTTTTGGATTGTTACCTTTATGATTATGCAGTGTCTTTCTTTGTCTTTTGTTACAGTCTTTGTTTTAAAGTCTATTTTGTCCAATGTAAGTATTGCTGCCTCAGCTTTCTTTTAACCTCCATTTGCATGATTTTCCATCCCTTCACATCCAATCTGCATGTATCTCTAGGTCTGAAGTGAATCTCCTGTAGGTAGCATATAGATAAGTCTTGCCTTTTATCCATTCCCTGTCACCCTATGTGTTTTGATTGGAGTGTTTAGCTCATTTACATTCGAAGTAATTATTGATAGGTATATACTTATTGCCATTTTGTTGCTTGTTCTATGGTTGTTTTTATAGTTCTTCTCTGTCCCTTTCTTCTCTTGCTCTCTTCTCTCACAGTTTGCTGGCTTTCTTTAGTGATATCCTTGGATTCCTTTCCCTTTATTTTTTGCATATCGATTCTGGGTTTTTGATTTGTGGCTACCATTCAGTTTATATATAATATTTTATGCAAATAGAGGTCTATATTAAGTTGATGGTTGCTTAAGTTTGAACCCATTCTTTACTCTTATCCCTCCCCACATTTTTAAAAAGATTTTGTTTGTTTATTTGACACACAGAGAGAGAGAGAACAAGCAGGGGGAGCAGCAGAGGGAGAGGGAGAATCAGGCTCTCCACTGAGCAAGGAGATGTGGGGCTTGATCCCAGGACCCTGGGATCATGACTTGAGCCAAAGTCAGATGCTTAATCAACTGAGCCATCCAGGTGCCCTGTCCTCCCCACATTTTAGTATATGGTGTCATACTTTACATCCTTTTTGTTTTGTGAATCCCTTGACATATTTTTATAGATATACTTAATTTTACTGCTTTTGTGCTTTCTACTTTTCTTAGTCCTGCTTATGGTTTTTCCTTTCTATTCAAAGAGTCCCCTTTAACATTTCTTATAAGGCTGTTTAGTGGTGATAAATTCCTTTAATTTTTGTTTGTCTGGGAAGCTTTATCTCTCTTTCTATTCTCAATGATATACTTGCTGAATAGAGTAGTCTTGGTTGCCGATTTTATTCTTTCAGCACTTGAATATACCATGCCACTCTCTTCTGGCCTGCAAAGTTTCTGCTGAAAAATCAGCTGATAGCCTTTTGGGGTTTCCCTGGTATATAACTGTTTTCTCTTGCCGCTTTTACATCTCTCTCTTTATCACTACTTTTTGCCATTTTAATTACTATGTGCTTTGGTGTGGACCTCAGGTTGATTTTGCTGGGGACTCTTTTTGCTTACTGGATCTGGATTTCTGTTTCCTTCCCCAGATTTGGAAAATTTTCAGCTATTATTTCTTCAAATAAATTTTCTGCCCCCCTTTCTCCCTCTTCTCTTTCTGGGATTCCTATAATGTGAATGTTATTATGCTTGATGTTGTCACTGAGGTCCCTTAATCTATTTTCATTTTTTATTCTTTCTTCCCCCCATCTTCTGTTCAACTTGATTGCTTTCATTACTCTGTCATCAAGGTCACTTATCCATTCTTCTGCTCTCTCTTGTCTACTATTTATTTCATCTAGTGTATTTTTAACTTCAGTTATTAAGTTCCTCATCTCTGATTGGTTCCTTTTTATGTTTTCTGTCTCTTTGTTGAGGGTCTCACTGAGGTCCTCCACTGTTTTCTTAGTCCAGTGAGTATCTTTATGGCCATTACTTTAAATTCTTTATCAGGTATATTATTTATTTCTGTTGCATTTAGCTCTTGTGCTGTGATTTTTGTCCTGTTCTTGCATTTGGAACATGTTTCTCTCTCCTCATTTTGTCTAATTCTCTGTTGTTTCTCTGTGTTGGGAAAGTCAGCTATGTCTCCTGCTCTCAAAAGTAGTGACCTTATTAAGAAGAGGTCCTGTAGTGCCCTGCAGTGCAATGTCTCCTGTTCACCAGAATCTGGTGCTTCAGGGCTGTTCCCTATGTGTGTTGTGTGTGCCCTGCTGTTGTGGCTGGGCTGCATTTGCCTTCAGTCCAGTCATTTGCAATGATTCCCTTTGCCTACCATGGGCATGGCTTTGTCCATGTGTTGTTAGTGGGCCAGTCTATGGCCTCTTTGGGCTTAAGTTGAGTTAGGGCAGTTGTTTGCCAGAGATGCAGTATCACCAAGCTGCAGAGTGCTTTCCCTGTGTCGTCCCCTGAGAAACTTTAGTTGGTGGTCACGTCCTGCAGTGAGACCTGATGTCTCACCCTTCCCCACTGCTAGAGTTGCAGTTGGATTGGTGTGTGTGGTTATCTTCCCCTCTCTCTGGGGCAGGAGTCACTTTGGAGTGATGCTGGTCCCTGTTGGGGCTGCTTGTACACTGTTAGTTTGTGGCACTGCTTTGGATGGATTCTGGCCAAGGGTATATTGAAGGGGCTAATCTGCAGGAGAATGCAGGGACAACCTGCACAGTGTCAGCAAGGTTCATGCTGATCTACTGTGGGAGGAGGCCTGCAGCAGCCTGAGAATTTCCTGCTTGGGCTGGCCAAGCTGGGAGGGGCAGATCTACAGAAGCTCACCAGGGTGGGATGTGTTGTTAGCAAGCTAGGTGGAGAGTTGTTTCCAGCAAGTGTCCATGTATCTAGGCTGGGTGTATCTCAGCAGGTGTCCATGGATCTAGGGTCCTGTGTCTCAGCAGGGGCTGTTTGTTAAGCTGTCTCTTTAAGAGTGGGGACTATTTTCCTCTTGCTCTCTAGCTCTCCTAGAGCCAAGCTCCCTGAATTTTAAAGTTCCAGGTGCTAAGCACCATTGATTGTAAGAACTCGTGTAGCCAGGGCCCTCTAGTTTTCAACGTCAAATGTTATGGGGATTCGTCTTCCCCGTGTGAGTCCCCTATGTCTGCGGGGTGGGTGTGGGGATCTGCACCTCTCCTCTCTCTGTACCACCATGTCCCTCCCTCCCATGAACAGTCCTGTGAGTCCACTTGGCTCCCAACTGTGTTTCCACCCTTCCTACCCTCTTTTATGTGGCCTCTTCTCTACATTTACCTGTGGAGAGTCTGTTCTGCTAGTCTTCCAGTCATTTTCTAGGTTATTTACACTAATGTGGCTGTTATCTACCTGTATCTGTGGGAGGAGGTGAGCTTAGGATCCTCCTACTCTGTCATCTCCCCCAGAAGTTCCTCAATGATGATTTACATTAATCAACTCAATAAATTTTATCCATTCTTGCATTTTGACGTTAATGTGACTTGGTTGTTGTATATTATTCTTTTAATATTTTCTTAAGGATTTTGCTTTGATAGCCATAAATTATGTTTCCTTTACTCACGTAATCTTTGTTGTTGTTGTGAATCAATGTTATAGTAGTTTAAAGCAAAGGATTGAGAGCCTTCCTTATTTTTCCCTGATCTAGAATAGTTTGAAAGAACAGTGGAGTTATCTATTTCTTAAAGGATTGATAGAATTTTCTTGTCAAATCATCTAAACTCACTGCTTTTGGGGAACTGTCAACACAAACAATTTTTTGTATTTCCTCTAGAATAATTGATCTACTTTGAATTTTCATTTTTATGTAAGTTTTGGCAATTTATATTTTACAGAAAATAATCTCTTCAGATTTTTAGAGTCACATCAAGTTCAGAAAAGTGGTATCTTAGGATTACTAAAGTTTCTCCCCTTGTAATTTCTTAGATTGTTTATTTGTGTTTTCTTATTTGTTAAAATTAGGCTAGGTAAGAGTTGATGTATGTACGTACTTAAATTCTTGGACTTATCATTACTATCATTTTTACTTTTCTAGTTATTTTCACATTTTATGCTTACTAATTCCTCCCTTCCATTGTTCTTGGCTTTATTTTCTTATCTATTTTCTATCATTTTTCATTGGGTGACCTACTCATATATTTTTAATTTTTTCTGATTAATATACATACGGGACTATGCATTTTTCCCTGAGCTCTGCTTTAGTTGTAACCCATAGTTTCTTCTAGGCATCCTTTTAATTATTGCTGTTTCCTAGTTATAGCAAAATTTTGGTTTTGATTTCTTCTTTGACTATGAATTGAGTCTTTAAGTTTCCAAGTGATAGAGACTTGTTTGTTAGTTCTTTGTGCTTTAGGTTTCATTATTAATTTCTAGTTTGTTCATTGTGATCAAGGCTTTTTTTTTTTTTTTTTTTTATTTGAGAGAGAGAATGAGACAGAGAGAGAGAGCATGAGAGGGGAGAGGATCAGAGGGAGAAGCAGACTTCCTGCTGAGCAGGGAGTCCGATGCAGGACTCGATCCCGGGACTCCAGGATCATGACCTGAGCCGAAGGCAGTCGCTTAACCAACTGAGCCACCCAGGCGCCCGTGATCAAGGCATTTTGTCTTGTTATTTCTACTTCTGGGAATTACTTGAGGTTATCTTTGTGGCCTGATATTTTCATATGTGTATATTTCTTTCAATATTTCCCAAGATTTGTATTTTTGTTCTAGTGTTCCTTTATAGAATATACTTATTCCTTTCTTTTTTCAGTATGTCTATTGCCTCTGTCAGCTTTCCTGAGACATGTCTTTTCATTAAAATCTTTTATTTCTGGAAAGTTCTGGGCTAGAAGTCCAAGATTAACATAACTATTCAAATATATGTATTTAACCCTATTCCACCTTGAGCATACCTGTTAGGCATATGTTGGATCTCTTGGTTTCTTATCTCTCATTTCTTTCTAGTCCTTGTTAATTCTTTGTTTATTTTCATTTCATTTTTATTGTTTCTCCATCTTGATTGTTATGTCTTTTGGTAGGTTTTCAGCATTTTCTTACTCCTCAGAGCTTGTTCAGCTAATTGCAAAGTAACACAATGAAGGGCAGGGCCGTGGACACATTAGCAGGAGTTCTTCATAGGACGCAGAGACTTGTGTTTAAGAGCATTTTTGCCAGACTTTACGTTCAAAGTCATCTGAAATGTTCAGAGGCAACTCTGCCCATAACGCCCAGGTTCTCCACAGCTTCTCGCCTCACTGACAGACTGCTTCCTGAATATATGGCAGGTCTGATGGATTTTCCATTTAGCCCATCATATCCTGCTTTCCTTGTACCAAACTCAGGTGACGGGAGCTGCCCACTGCCCACCTCGGCCAGCTGTCCTCAACAACAGAGGTGGGTGTGCCCCTCAGACGATGCCACTTTCTTCGGAACTTTTACCCTCTCAGCCTTTTCTAAATTTCTGCAACCATGGCATCCCCTCTCCTGCTTGACTGTCAGTCACCACATTTCCTTCCTGTTTCTTATATACTTTGCTCTGGGATTACATGTGCCTTTGAGTTTCGTTGAAACTTGCAGGTTGACTTTGCAAGAAATTCCTTTTCTACTCTTCTGTATTAAAATTGGAGGTCTCCAGCATGTTTTTAAAGTATTCGTATTTTAAGTATAGAGAAATTCAAATTCAGGAAAGGATTTTGTGCTGCAACATCTGTAATATTTTAGTACTCTCTCGTGGCATATACTTTGTCACAATTCAAGAATTTTTGTTAAATACAGAATTTATATGGCTTAAAAATTTAACTTGATTATCAAATAAAACTTTTTGATATGAAAAAATAATGTGGTTTATATTTTATTTTCTATATAAACACAATTTTGGTAGAGTTTACTTGAAACTTTCTCTAAAATTTTTAATTTCTAAGAAAATTGGTGTCACACACATGCTAAAATCCTTAAAATGTTTGATATCGCAAAATATATACACTCTTATGAAAAATAGAATAATTTTTCTTTGCATGATTCAAATATTAAGGGCCATTTTCATCTCTCTTTTTTACCATCAGGTGGTGCTAAATATGTCATATTCTTAATGATAAAATTTTCAGGAATATTCTCTATGTATAGTTAATGAAGGTAGGATCTGTGGGTAGATTGATGTGATTATTACATCAAAATTAAAAATAGCATGATGAGAAAGTAAAACAGTTTAATATAATTATATAAACTACAGAGATATATTAAGTATCAACAGCATTTTTACTATTTCAATATGAATGGCATCATATGCAAAAGTGAATCTGTGGTCTTGTCTTTTGTAAAGAACTGCTTCGGAGTACCTTATCCCATATTTAACAGAGGAGGTGTGTAACCTTTTTTTCAACATCATTTTACTCCTTTGTTTTTAGTAAGTTAAAGTTTGCTTAGTTTGTTTACCTAACATCAGTGTGTCAGTGTATCTGATTTCTCCCCATCATACGTCATATTTGATTTTGGTTGACTGCATTAATTTTGACCCTTGGATGAAACATGGTTTCTATAATTTGCTTTCTTGGAGAGTGTGAATGAGGAGCTTCACATAACTGCAACCTCAACAATTTTTTTCTCTTGCATGTACGCTTCTATTCATTATGGAGGTAGAAATGTAATAGATCTTCCAAAGGGGAGCAGGTGACTCTTAGTGGCTCTGGACTGAATTTCAGTGGCAGGAATAGTTTTCATTGCGCAACAACATAATTGTTAAATTTCTTTACATAAGGGGGAAAAAAAGAGAGGTCGCAGGCGACCGATTTACAAATCCCTGGGGAGAGCTTACACTTATTCAATGTTGTATTCTTTTAACAGATTTTCTCCTTAACAAATAAATACTGCCTTCTTATATTTTGAAACTGTAGTATAGCTGTGAATACAAATATTTGGAGATACTCTTTTATCTCATTTTTAAATAAGTGTCTTTTAAATTGTTAAGGGTTTTTATAGCTTCATTGCTTAACCATCCTCCTGCTGGACAGTGGGAAGCGGAGCCTTTCGGGTATAGTGCCGAGCAGGTGGTTACCTGAGCCAGGTGGGAGCCGGCTTAGGGGAGAGCCTAGGCATGAAAAGGGGGTGGTCAGTCTTACTTCTGACACATAGGTGTCTCTTAACAGAAAGGATGGTGAGCAGGTCTGCAAAAGGGTCCCTTTTCCATCTCAGTTTTCCTGTGCTCTCACAGTCTTCCCTGGCTCTGGCGTAGTCTCTGTGCCTCTTGTCCTCGTCCCTCCTCTTCTGGCCCCCTTGGTGCTTGGTTTCAACCCAGGGCACCCTGCACACTCCTAAGGGACCAGCCCATCACCCTATCATGGCCTCTTGCTGATATGCTCATCATGTGGAGGCCAGAGAGGCTCTGCAGCTGCCCAGTCTTGGTTGGGGGGGGGGCGGGTAGGGGAGGACAAGAAAGAAGGAGGGGAAGCTGGAAGACAGACCCGCCTCGCCTCTCCCTGCAGTGACTGCCCCTGCCCCCTCCCACATTCCAGCGAAGGCTAGGCAGGAAGCCCAGTTAGATGGCCGAGCCATCCTGTCGGGTAACCGGGGAGACTGGGCACCTGTGGCTTGCACGATGAGGATTGTATTCCTGGCCAGAGTGCTGAGCCGTCAGGATGGGGAGGTGTTCTGGGCAGAGTGGCTTCCTTCAAATCAGTCTTGGCCAGCTGCCATCCACTTGAGCAAAGGGTCCCCTCACCTGCACGCTTTCACGAAGAGCTTTTCCATCACGAGGATCTGCTGGGATGTTCCCCTGATGGGGGTTTATCGCACAGCTCAACAGCATCTGAACGGGCTCCAAAGCCCGGCCCTTTCCTGAAGGACCATTGGGCACGTGCAGGCCACTGCGTGACACGCGTGCGTAGGTCACTACTCAAGCCCCCGCAGGACTTGAACTCACGACCCTGAGAACAAGCCCTGAGCTGGTTAACCAACTGAGCCACCCAGGCACCCCATAGATCTCTACTAAGATAAAACACATGCCAAGAATTTAACTCCTTACTGGAGACATTTCATTCATTAACTAAATATTTTAGTTATACCAACTTCTCTGGAGCTTTTCTGCAGGCTTGGCTTTTTTTCTTTTCTTTTCTTTTCTTTTTTGGCTTCTATTTATTTATTTATTTTGCATCAGTCTCTGTTTTGGGGATTACATTTTAAGCAGGGAGTAGAGGGATGGGTAGGACTTCAATTTTATGTGGTGACTGGTGGCTGGAAACTAAACACAGATGAGGGAGAGGGTGGCCAGTAAGGTCTCCATTTGCTGGCAGAGGATGGCTCTGGGGGTCAATGAGGGAGGGGACTTGGAAGAAGGGACAGAGAGAGCATTCCTGCACAGGCTGGGGTGGGGTTACAGACAGAAGACCTGACTCTGAAATTTACAGGGGAGATACTGGGAGCTGGTGTAGGGTTATCTGGAGAGGATTAGTAGAATACTAGGGTGGCTTCAGGGTGGGACCCAGTGCGGGTGGGAGGAGGAAGTGGGGCCCCTGGGCTGGGGAGGAGTCCACTGGGGGAGCAGGGAGGACAAGCCAAGGGCTTGGGGAACAGGCAGGTGGGGGCGGGGCTGGGAGGGAGGACTCAGAAGTGCCCACCACCCCGAAGGTTTTAGTTCCATCAGCAGTTCAGGAGTGGGCCATGGGGGGAAGATGGTACAGCCCTCAGGACTGGTCCTCTATAGAACTTGGAATGGATTAAACCTTCCTTCAGGCAATTCTGCTTCCCCTCTGAACCTCAGCCGTCTGTCACAGGGTCTTAGTTTGCTCAGGCTGCCATTACAATATATCCCAGGCTGGGCGGCTTAAACACCAGACATTTATTTTCTCACAGTTCTGGGCTAGAAGTCCAAGATTAAGATGCCAGCAGGCTTGGCTTCCTTTGAGGTCTCTCTCTTTGGCTTGAAGATGGCCCCCTTCTTGCTACTTCTTCCCATGGTCGCCTCTGTGCAAACATGCCTTGCTGTCTCTCTCCTCATGAGGATGCCAGTCAGATTAGGGCCCAGCCTAAGAACTTTATTGTAATTTAAGCACATCTTTAAAGACCTTGTCTCCAACGACAGTTGCATTCTGAGATACTAGGGGTTGGAATTAAGCAAATGAATTTGGGGGTGGGTACAACCCAGCTCATAAGTGTCTCACTGTCTTGCCACCTGGGGGAATATTCCAGTTATGGAACCAGTCTTTTGTGCCTTTGTGAATCTCGTTAGGCTAAACCCAGATAAGAGTTA
This sequence comes from Phoca vitulina, assembly GCF_004348235.1. Taxonomy (NCBI): domain Eukaryota; kingdom Metazoa; phylum Chordata; class Mammalia; order Carnivora; family Phocidae; genus Phoca; species Phoca vitulina. Next base: position 5,942,784 of record NW_022589745.1, on the reverse strand, counting down.
TCCAAAATAGTCATGCATAATTTTTCTTTCTAGGGTTTAAAAATAAGGGATGCTTCTCTATTGATAAATAAGGCATGCATTTACAGGCATCCTGGTAGGCAAGGTGGACTTATTTTTGACAGGCCAGAATTTCTCAAAGCCGGGGATAGATCCAGGTTCTGTGGGGTTTAAAGCGTATATATTTTCTTTTTAAAAAAGGAATACAAAATGATGACTATAAAATTAAGTATAAGGCAAATTTTATTTAGAATGGAGAAAAATCACAACGAATGATAAATCTAAAATGCTGACAAATTTCACGATCATAACAAAAATCCAGAAATCTAGCATACAAGGATAACGGCCTGACACATCTCCACAAAATCTTTTTTCCCTAGAGGGTTTGGCTCTGTATTTTTTGAATGTCTCTTCATATAACAACAATTTTGGAATATTATTTTCTTTTGAGTGAGTAGAAAGAGAATTCAGTCTTTCCCTGGGCGTGGCTGAGGGAAACTTGTTTCGGATTATTGGCACTTTAGGGAAATCTCTTTCAGCTGCGAGACTGTGTGCTGGCACCTTGGGGCTGCTTCTGGAGGGCTGCTCCAGCCTGCCTTGGAGAATTCCAGCTTTTGCCTCTCTTGGAGAATTCCATCTTTGGCATCCACGGGCTAGTGGATACTGCCTTAGCAGCTGGTCCCGTTCAGCCAGGTCCCTGCACCCCCCAGTCCCCAAGTCAGAGCATGGTTGGTGGTGAGCTGGCCATTAAGACTGGGCTATGATAGCCCCCACCATGGAGCAGAGCCAACAGGATGGACAGGTGCTGTTCAGATCCTTCTCGATCAGACACAGGGTGCGGTCGGGGCTGGCTTGTTGCGGTGGCTGCTGTGGCCACAGCTGCTTCCTATCCCCACGACTATCACCAGGGCGGAGAGGGAGACCCTCAGGCCCAGCAAGCTGCATGCTTCCAGAGTGGGCTAGGGGTGCTATTTCCTCCGTATGTCCAGGAGGGGAACACGCAGGGCCGTGGAAGGGACCGGAGCAAGGGAAGGCTCTGAAGCTTCGGCTATATTAGCAGGTGACATCTGCTTAGTAAGCCACCCTTAGCTGTCATGACCCTCCCTGCAAGTGAAGATGGATGAGGGATTTTTTTTTTTTTCTTTCCTGAGCATTATATGGCAACAGAGACGAGATGTGTAAATGTGTAGCTTAGTTTCTGTCTCATGGTAACTGTTCAATAGCTGGCAGCTATTATGGTTATTAGTAAATTACCATCTGTTTAAGCATTCTCCTATGAGTTTTATCTGAACTTACGAGTCTCCCAGAGCCTGCTCATGCTTGGGAGAACTCACAAAGCTGAGGACCAACTCCAACAGGGACTCTCCAGGTTCAGTCCCCCCTTCGCTGGAACACCTTGAACAGAGATGTGGGTGTTGCTGGATGAATAGTGTGTGAATTACCTTGCAATGTCAGGATCTGGGTAGTTCATCGCCTCAGTGAGAGTTAGCTGAGTGAGTCCTCCGGGGGTACCATGCTAGGTAGAGTGGAAGAAACAGAAAAAGATACCTGACTCTTGCCCTAATCGATGACCCCAGGGCTGAGAGAATTCAACCCATTGTTAATTTAGATGCTTTGATTGCAAGACAGAAATTCTTTTCAGTAGCTTAAGGCAAAGAAGGGAATTTATTGACTCATGCGATTGAAAAGTTTAGGGTAGGACTAGCTGGCTCAAGTGAGCAGAAGTGGAGAAATGGTTAAATGGAATCCTTGAGACTTGACCTCCCTGGCAGGTGGTTTTGTGTTCAGTTATGTTTTCTCCACCTGGTGGATCCAGGGAAATTCAATCTTCTATCTCCCCAGGTCAGATAAACCAGTAGAAAGAAAACATCAGTCTCCTATTTTCCTCCAGTATTCTGGGGACTGATGCTCTGGTTCTAACTGGCCTATGTTGGGCCACATTCTCCCCTGACCTGGTTGCTGTGCTAGAGTGACAGGATGCTCTGATGGCCTGGGTCTGAGCATTCTATCGGGCTGCCTGCCAGTCTAGCCCTTACCAGCTGGCCAGAGAGTGGATGGGGGGCCCCGGAAGGTATAGCCTGGTCCTTTCCCACAGTACAGGCTGTGTGTGTTAGGTAGGCAAATATTGTAATATACACAGTAAAAGAATGCCCAGTACCTACATGATGAGACTATCACTGGGTATTGTAGCATTCTATATGAATGACACCTTGGGTCACAGTGCTTAGCAAGTGATTAAGAAACGTTTCCTGATTTGATTTGCCACCAGACTTTAAGTTCTGGGAACAAACACTATTGTGTTATTATCATCATGCATATTGCTTAGCATATACAGCGTTTTCATAAGTATGTATTAAATGACTTTGCTATAGGATTTGGGGGTAGGGAGGGGGGAAGAGAGCATATGAAGACTGCTTTGATCTGAGGGTCTGAGATTATTAATTTCTGGGACCACAGGGCTGTATTCTTTTGAAAATATAAGAGCTGCCCCTTTTACTCCTGCCTTTGTAAATTTTCAGTTTAAAATGTGAAGGCAGCCATGGATTTGTGGCCTTTGGTAAGAAGGTGCCAATTCTACGAGTTTTAATCAAACCTATTTATTTATGATGTAATGTGAGTGCTTATTTTTTCTTGTGTTTTTAGACTTCATGTTATAGTGTTTCCTTACAGGCCAAGGCAGATGGATTTCCATAGACGTTCCCTTATACAAACAGATCCATCATATTCACCTGCCCGTACACGCGTCTTCGTCCTCCAGTACTGTGTGGGAAGCCAGGGGGCTGATGAACCGCAGCTGCAGAGCGGGTAGTTCTTCCATGGGGGCTAGTGCAACCCCCTCACCCTTGGTCCTGGTCTTCCTCAGGTCAAGGGCACATGTGTGTTTCCTTGTCTGTTTCCCTCCCCAACCAGGAGGGAGCCTGGTCATACTGATGCCCGTGTCACCTGGACCCAGCACCAACGTCCAGCACATAGCAAGTGCCCAAGAAAACATATATGGGCTGAAGGAATAGTGCTATTTTGAGGAATATAGGCTTTAAAAGGCAGGGTGGTGGATACGGGTTGTTTGGGGAAAAATTCTATTGAAAGACGGTAGAGCATCTAAACCCCCCGCCTTCCCCCCGCCGCTAGACAGTAAATACCCAGAAAATCATATTGAGCATTTATTGCTCGGCACTGAGTCAGGCTCTGTCGAAGTCACAGGAGAATATAAAATTAGACACTTGTCTCACTGAGGAACTCAGGATATAGTCAAGAAGGCATTTAAAAAAAAACAACCCGAAGTAGCACGTCCTCCAAACCACAGAAGTGTGATGCAGGTGCATTCTCTCTACCCTTTGGAGGTTTTGTGGAAGAGGCAGGCCATGAATGGAGCCCTGAAGGTGATCAGTTAGGCAAGATTTTTCCAGGTGCAATGATGGGAAACCTACTCAAGGCAGGCTTAAAATAAAAGAAGGATGGGGGAAGGGCTTTCTTAGCGAGCTTAATGGAAATGACTCAGGAGTTGAGGCCTGGAGGGCTTGGGCTGGGGAGGCGGCCCTGGGCCCCGTGTGCTCTCTGCACGGCCTGGCTCTGGTCTCCTCGGAGGCGGTGCCTCAGGCCATCACCTGCGCAGTCCCCAGCAGGTCCAGCCTTAGAGCCACATGGGTCTGGCAGGAAGAGGGCCCTTCTTTCCAGATGGCTCCAGTAAATATCCTGGCTTAATTCCGGTTGGCTCTGATCTCACGCAGCCCTGCACCAAACCCCACGGGAATGTGAGGGGACTGCGTCTAAGCCTGAACGGCAAGCTCACTCCCGTCACCGGGGACGGGGTCGATAATTCGACCTGTCAACAATGCGCATTGAATGCATAATGAATACATGAATAAATGAGTGAGTGAGCAAATCAGTGACAGGATGGATTATGGGTTTGGGGAAAGCCAGGCACATAGCGTAGAGTGAGATGTGCTTTTGGCTTCTGTGGCTGAATAGGCCTCTTGACTTGTAGCCCCTAAGGAGGCCCGAGCACGGGCTCTCGGAGGCACTGTCTGGCGTGTTCACCGGGTTCACTGTCTGGCAGCGGGCCACAGACCACCAAGCACGGGCCGAGGCCCCCTGCTGCTGGGGGTGCACCCACGTTCATTCCTGAGCAGGTGCCTGCTGCTGAAGCCTCCCCTGAAGGCTTCAGCTTCTGGACCTTCTGTCCCTGGAGGCCGAGCCCAGGAGGGGGCTGAGGCGCATGCAGTGCAGTAGACAAGTAGGGATGTCCACAAGCTGGTCTTGCTTTAAAGCCTGAAAGCAAGACAAGGCGTGGGCAGCATCCCTGACAAGATGGTTCAGAAGAGCATGCCCTTCCAAACGTCAGAACCCCAGGCTCTAAGCCCACAGGAACGTAGACAGTGGAGGGTGGCAAAGGAGACTTGAAGGATGTGTGTTGCTCTGAATGGCTCCCAGGCCCCTCACTGATGGGTCCCCTCATCCCTGCGCATAGGGGGTCACCTTTAACGTCTGACTGTTACCATTAACGTCTGACTCTCAACATCAGGAGCTCCGAATGTAAGGTGCACTCTGCAAATGGCCTTGCTGAGGGGCTGGGGCTACCCCCGCCCCGCTTGTCGGGCAGCCTGGTCCTGCTCCGAGTGACCTTGCTCAGCTGCTCCGATTCCTATTCTGGGCATTAGTCACATAAACACACCCTCCTCTCCATCTCCCACCTCCACCCTCCTTCCTTCTGGAAGCATTTCGAATGGAAATACGATATTAAATACATAAATTAGCAGAGAGATGCTGAATCAAAGTGCAAATACTCTGTATGACATGTTGTGATCCATGGCATAGAATATTATTAAGTCTTATAAGGAGACTCCTATAATTACGTGTCAGTTTTCAGATTGATCTTTAAAAGAGTTGTATTATTAGTCAGCTTTCCAAGCCAATACCTAGGAGCTGCTGTTACATCTGTATTCCCCGAAGACACATTTCAATCAGTCACCACACCAACTTCACATCCTTTGGGCTTCTTGAATTGCGTCTTCTTTGGATTTCTTATCCAAATCACCTCACTTGACTCTCTGCCTTCAATTCTGCTTACCTCCCATTCGTTTTGCATGCCTGGGCCAGCGTGATCACACTGAAACCCCATCCATTTACCACTTTTACTGGCTGCTTCTCACCTTAGAGGAAGGTCCCTAAGGCCTGTGCATCCCCCCGGGAGCTGGCATCTGCCTCCCTCCACGGTCTTGGCTCTCACCAGCTCCCTGGCATCAATCCTTTGAGAAGAAAGAGATTGGCTTTCTGGCAGAGGGTCCTTAGGATAACCCTGATCTTTGGATCTTCTGGCTTTCCTCCTTCTGAAGCTCCCAGGTTCAGGGCTGTCTGACATCTGATGCTTCTGGCACAGGCGGGAGAATTCGTGCTCCTAACCACCCGCACTTGCGTGAGCCCGTCTCCCCAACTTTGCCCGGGGGGGCCGTCATGAGGCAGGACTCTTGCTTCCCATCCTGGCTCCTTTAACCTCCCTGCAGGGCTCTCTTCATTGGCACCCTCTGTTTTATCTTACTGACTTAAACAGCGCGTTGCAGTGGCCGGCAGAGCTAGAGTTCAATGTCAAGGCCAGTTTCCATCCAGCCTAACTCCCCGATCTGCGGCACATTCGTCTGCCTTTATGCCTTCCACGAACGTAAGCTGGGACTGGTTTGCTCCCATGTGAGCTATCGACCAGAGTCTGGATGTTGGCAGTGCTGGGGACAGTCCTCTGGGCCGGGGAGCAGACTTCACTCCGCTGGAACAGAGGCACCCCCGGGGTTCAGTTTTGCAGTCATTTTCTCTTCAAGAAAACCATAAAGAATTATGTCAAGTTAATCACTGAACTCCGGAAATACTGTGTGTCAGGTATAGACTGGTATCAGATGGAGCTGGGTTTGGATCGCAGCTTCCTGGCGGGGATCTGAGTGAGCCTAGACAAGTGGGGGGTCTCTCTCGGCATCTCAGTCTGCCCTCTGGGAGCAATGACCGGGGCGTAAGTCCCGGCTCCACCAGTGTTTTGCTGTATGACTTTTGCTAGGTGTTGGTATCTCGTGCACAATGGGATAACGAGGACTATACCCCACGTAAATGGCTCCAGAAACAGAGTCCCTGCAAAGCACCTAGCTGTGTTAGCTCTTGTTGGTTGGTTGTTTACAGTTGCTATTGGTACAATTACTATTGGTTGATTACAGTTACTATTACTTAACTTCTCTTTACCTCAGATCCCCACCCATGAAGTGGGAATCTGCTACTAAAACCCCGCACAGAGCTGTTGTTGGAGAAGTGTGGGGAATGTCCTTGCTGGCTCCCAGCCTGGTGGAAGTCCCCGGTCGCTCAGTGGTGCTGGCTAAATTGTCGGCACTCCCCCCATCGATCCGTGCAGTAACATTGTCAGAAAAGGGAAATGAGACCAGAGTGGCATAGTGGGAGAGGGACAGTGTGTGCGTGTGCGTGCGTGCATGCGTGTGTGTGTGTGTTAGTGCTCTGCTGTAACAGATTTCCTCCTGTGTTTTGAAAAGTGTAATGGCTCCTTGATTTCACAAGCTCAGTCCCCGCGGTACATACGCCCCATCGCAGGTTGGCAATTACATCCTTGGCAATTGGTATTCCCTAAGGATTAATGTCTGGTGCCAGCTCTAATGTTAGAACCATAATTAGAATATTCATTATGCTAATAGCGTTACACCGTTCATCTTATGTATATCGATGTATGAGAAGCTATGATAATTCCATGTAACTTACTTGGGAGCAGGTAGGCTGGTGTGTCATGTGAAACATCCTTTTCCTAATCCGCCGAGACAGGAAGGAGGAGGAAATGAGCGTTAACCCAGGACCGGCAATGCTCCCAGACCTGCGTTAGGTGCTGTGAAGACCGGGATCTCACCGAATCCTCACAGTCGTTCCGAAATAGGCATCACTGGCGTCTGCATTTCACGGGTGAAGAACATGGGTTTGGGAAAGGAAGTAAGGTATTCCATGTCACAGTTATGAGTTGGAGCTTAACCCAGGAGGTGAGCCCAAGGCCCCTTTCAACCAAAGTGCGAATCAAGACTGCCAATTCTCTGTCCAGCTCCGGGGACCTGGAGAAAGACCTCTGCTTCTTTCTCACTCCATTTTCACCTTCCTCACAGGAGGGGTGGCCAGACTGGCTGAGATGTTTGCAAAACAGGTGGGAGTTTTCAGCAGGAGAGGGAGCAAGCAAACATGAAGCACTGTTTAAATAAATGCAGGAGCTCATCGCTCAAGTTCTTTATTAAAGGAATAGAAATGTGTTAGTACAAACCAGAGGCAGGGCTCAGAATAATGGCTGGGTTCTCAGTCTTGGTAATTTTTAGGAGATTTCTAGTAGTGGTGTAGTCTTTTCTGTCACTGTGACTATAGGGCGCAGGGGATAGGGGGCAGGGGAAGGGATGGAGGGGGCCAAGCAGGGACGCATTGAAGATGAAGATGAAGATGAAGATCCTTCATCTTTGTGGGGGTGAACTCTGGTTGTGGGGCCTGGGCCCCCTCTAAGCCCAGGCAGAGGAACTGAAGGTGGCCCAGCAGGAGGGCCCTGAGTGGGCGTTGGGAGTCCTGGGGTCTCCTTGCCATGACCATGAGCACTCGGTTCCTGTCTGGGCTTCTCTGCCCCCTCCTTTATAAGAGGAGACTCTGCCAGCCCTGATTCTTTCAGTTGCAAGTGACAGAAACTCTAGTAATTTGAGCTGAAGCTTTATCTTGGCCTGCAGATGAGCCTCCTTTAGGCAGTGAGAAACTTGGCAGGCAGCCTCTGTAGGCTTACTAGCCTCAGTTTAGGACTCTAGAGAAAAGAGGGCTATCCTCTCTAAGTATCCACACCTAAAATTCCAGGGAAGGTTCTAGATGGTCTGTCCTGGCTCACAGCTTTACTCATGTGCCCGTGGCCGAGAGGATGGGATTCTATGGCTGACTTTTTGTCAGAAGAAATTAGGGAGCAGGGACGCTGAGCAGACAATAGCAAACGATGTCTGCCAAGGAGAAGGAATAATCCTTGTGAATTCCAAAATAAGCCGAAATATGCTTGCCTGTTTTACCAGTTAAATATTTACTAATTTCTCCCAATACAAACTTTCTCCTTTCCTTATTTTCTTCCCTCTTTAGTGTAAACAAAATTGTTTTCAAAGGAGGAGAAAGTTCTATCTGCTTGTTCAGTGTTTCTTCTGTTAAAGATTTGTTTAATTGCTGACTGGCTTCTCTTCCCATTGGTGGGTACAGCAGATCACCGTGCAAATCTGGAGGTACCTGCCCAACAGTCCAGATGCCCAGAGTGTAAAGGGGGCTCTTCACTGCTTCCATCAAAACTGGTCAAATTTAACTCCTCTCTAACCCTGTGTTAAAATGTACCCAGAGGAAACGAGAATACATTTAACATACTAAATTGTATTATATAACTATTTTCAAAAGCATCTGAAGCTACTTACCCCAAACACTCACTCACACACATACATACAACACACACACACACACACACACACTCAAATGACACAACCAACCAGCCAGCAAACCAAAACAATGACAGCAACAACTCAGTACATTTAACCAAGAGATGGAAATAGGAAGATAAGGCAGCAAAGAATTAAGTAGATGGGTAGAACTCTGAGACATAAAGTGATAAGAGTACCCATGATTCGAAATCACACTCAGCTCTGAGGTTCTCAGCATCAGGACAGAGAGACGTTCTATGACCTTTGAGAGCGAATCAGCTTCTCAGGGGCAATAAAGTTTTCCCCCTCAAGATAGGCATTATCATACCCATCTTTTCTAGCACTATGTTCTAAAAGAGATTTCGTGTCTGAATTTCTATACAAACATCAATGAATGGCACAGGGACTATTTTCTGAACTACAGAAACAGACGGCACATGGCAGGTCCTATTGATGGGAAATACAAGTTGTGAAGTTGAGGATTTCTGGCTGGTCTGACTGGGTCCAAATGTAGAATTTATTTGGAGGGAATGGAGGGGCACTTGTTTTAGAAACTAGGATATGGTTACATGCATCCACGATTATTAGGTTCCAGGCACGTCTATTGCCTGAGTGATTTCTTGTCCCCACATCAGGCCAAGTACCATGTCCCCTTTCTGAAATGCCCCAATGCCCTCAATGTTCTTCAAATGCCACTTCTGGGGAATGTTTTCTATCTCCCCCAGGCTCGCCTGTCGTCCCCCCCACACTCAGCCCCCTGAGCGCTCAGTCTGTCCACATACACCTTGCCTGGTGTATATCACAATTCTTTAGCAATTGTTTGTCTAATGCATGTGCAATAGTTAAAGGCCAATGGCCTTTAGAAAATAGGAAAAGAGACACTAGTTAGGCAAATTTCGGGTGAACTAGCCTACAGTCTTGAATTACATACCATTTTTAGTGCATAGGCGATGAGACAGATAAGAATGTATCTGCCAGGGGAATCAGAAGAAGAAACTTCCCAAAGGATTTAATATACTTTTATTTAAGCCATTCATTTAAAGAGAGCTGAAATATTGGTTATGTCGGAAGAATCCATCAGTCCGTTGATGATATTTAGAATGCCTATCAAGGGCTAGTGCAATTCTAGGCGTTGGAGACCTAACAAGGATAAGAGGGGGGGAAAAAAAACCCCAACAACCCATCTGCTTCTAGTGGGGAGAGAGGCATGATCAAACAGATAAGGTCATTTCAGGCAGGGATAATAAGTAGTGTAAAGAAAATGTCAAATGTGAGGGGAGTGGGGAGGGGCAGCTCTAGTTTGAGAGGCCTGGAGGAGGAGATGGCTCTGGAGCTGAGACATGAATGGGAGGAGAGACAGCCATGTGAGGATAGCAGGAGAGCGTCCTCAGGAAGGAGAGACACACACAAGTCCTGGGGCCGGAATGAGGTTGGTCTGTGCCGAGAACAAAAGGCCACCGTGGCCTTCTGCAAGACGAAACATCCAGACAAGTCAGATGACCAGGAAGAGCTGTATTATCCAGGGGCTGGTGGGCCCATTGATTTGGATTTTATTCTGAATATGTCAGGAACTTGCTGGAAGGTTCTAAGCTGGGTAGTGACAAGATCTGACATAGGCTTTGCAAAGATTACACTGGATGCTGGACAGAGCACAGCCTGAGTGAGGAGAGAGGACGTGGGGAAGCCAGACGGCAGGTAGCAGTTGCTCAGGCTAGCGCGGATGGCGACGGCCATGAGGGGTGGGACAGTGGAGCGGTGCGGGCAGGGTGGTGGACGGCTGTTCTGGAGCCCCCACCCATTGGACCTGCTGCTTCTAAGTTTCTGGCTAAGCAGCTGGTTGATGGGGGCGGTCCATCTTCTGAGAGAGAAAAGGCGAGGGGAAGACCTGGGTTGGTGGTGGCTGGCTTACAGAGAAGGGGGCAGGTGGAGGGGCCACTGAAGAGAGTAAGAGTATTCTGACCACATTGCATTTGAGATGCCTGCTGGATGTTGGTTATAACTCACGGGAAGCTGCTTCATTACAATTATGTTTTTTAAAAAGTCTTGAAATACACTGTCTTCTACTTCTTTCAAGGAGGTCTTAATTTTGTTTGACGTCTAGGCATTAAAGGCGGCTTCACTCACCATGACATCACCTTCCTTTTGTGTTCTGTTCATCCTTCTCTTTCTATTTACTTTGTTTCCTTTCTGTTGCTTTGGAGGAAAAATAATAAACCCTATCATTTTCCCCTGTCTTCAGATACCATATTTCAATATAGCAAATGCCTGCAACTCATTCATTGGCTCGTTCATTCATCCAACGGACATTTACTGACCTCCTGGCTCTGCACGAAGCTAGCATAAGAAGTTGAAATGGGTAGATACAAAGAAAAATAGAACAGAATGTGGGATGATGGAGAGGTTGCCAAGCGGTAATAAGTAGTCATGACATTCAGTTGCAAGAAACAGAGAGCAGAGGGGGCCCATGGAGGAGATGACCCTAGGGGATGCTGAGGGTGACTTTGAAGAGCTCCTTGCAGAACGGGAAGTTCATGGAGCAGAGGGGACAGTGAGGCAGGCTGGAGCCAGGCTGGAAGAGCTGTGGGTGCTGAGCAGAGGAATTTGGACTTTGAGAGACTGGAGCCGGTCAAAGATTAAAATAATTTCACACTACTCTCCTGGTGGTTCCTGGTGGGACCAAAGGCTCCATTGCCATCTGCACCTGCAGTCTCGTCATCCGAGGACACGATGCCCCAGCCATGACCCACTCACCATGGGAACAGAGCTCGCTCTCTGGACCCCTATTGCGCTGACCTTTGCTTCCAACTCTAGAAGGAATAAAGTATAAAAACTACCATTGGTGGTTAAGATTGCTCATTGCTTTCTGTGGCCAAAAAAGTAGGGGTTCCATCTGCCAGCATTTTGAAATAAGCATTCCGGTTTTTACATCTGGTCAGACCCCACTCTGGTGGTGATACCGAAATGCATGTGTTAATGTGATTGGTGTTGTGGGTGTGAGTGCGTGTGTGTGTGTGTGACTGGGTGTGAGTGTGTGAACCTTTGTACGTGTGTGTGTACATCAAGTTGATTCCTCTGGCAGCCAGAGCCCACCTACTCTGAGAGAACTCATGTCAAAGTAAAGATAAAACGCTTGTGAGGACAATTCAGAAGCAAAGAGAAGGGCTGTTTTTGTTGTGGGAATATTTTCAGGCAGTTTAGAACGAGAGGCTTCCAGACATGGTTGGAAGCTATGCTGGGCGTGAAAACAAAGACCTCTGTTGCAAACCTCACGTGAAGGGCATGTCAGCCATAAATATTTAGCATTATTAAATGCAAGTATTTATTAAAACACGAGGCTTTATTTTAAAGGATTTCTGGGCTTATTGTGCTTAATGTCAACCCGTGTTAGCACGTACGGCTTTACCTTTCAGAGAAAAGGTTCAATAGCCGGTATTTAGTGAGATCTGTACACCTACAAGCTGCAGATGGTTTCATTTTATAAGAGATGAAACTGCATTTGGTGGAACTGATTAAATATAAAAACACCACCATCTGCCATTTATTCTAATATAAAATGGTTTGGGCAGATGCTGACATCTTTCGAGATGATTGATTCATCCCTGACAAGAGAAGATGTGCAGAAGGTTCTAGCCGCCCACTGCTCAGACAATACCAGTTTACAGGTGCAAACACCAATCCAGGCAGCTTGATGTGGAGGGAGCAGGTGAACAGACAGCACTTTAATAAGGAGTATCCGCGAATTTCTAAGCACATTCACTGTCTTCAACCCACTCCTCACCTCCCTTGACTTTTGGCCTCCATTCTAGCTGGAAGAATATGCTACATACGCGCTGCATTCTATTCAGTGCCTGATGTCCCGGCACTGGGATAACTGGGAGGAGTCTATTTTACTGTTGAAAACGTTCAAATGCTCTATACATGTGCTACTGTTGCATATAGAATTAGATTTTCAAAGCGGACTGTAGGATTTCATTAAAAAAAATATATTGTTTACAAAGAGGCCAAGCCACGTGTTACAAACTGACTTAGAAACGGCTGCATCCCTAGACCTCCAACATCTATGGTGTTCAGATGCCCTTTACAGAAGTGTATGAACTTAGATCTTTGTGTAGGAATGTTTTCCTAACCATTTTTTAGCAACCTGAATACTTTGAGAAGGAAAATGTAGACATCAAGACATTTATTTGGTGCTATGTTTATAAAATATCCGTCTATTTATGTAGTGATTGATTGTTAGACGCAAAATGATTTATCTTCTCTGATAGAATTAAAGCCAGAGGTGAAGCTGGGTTTTTTTCCATCTGGTTCGTCGCATTTTTAAATGTGTGAGTTCTTTATGGATGGTTAGGCAAAGTGATTTAAGTCTATTTCTTGATATTATTTTCAATTCAATGCAGCGAGCCTGTGTGCATTACAGTGCACTCGGGCTGCGATTATATGTGCATATAATTGTGCATGTTTGTGCAGATACCTTTCCATTTTGGTGCTCATAGAAAAGTTGGTTATTTTGAATCAGATGCTCATCCATTTATTTCTTTTCTATTTCTTGTTGCCCATTTCTTCTGCTGTCTTGTCTGGTCATCAAAATAGGAGCATTAGATTTTGTCTATTTCTCTGCCAGCTATTTAAGTGACCCTTGTAATGTTACTAGAAACTTCTTTTGTTCACATTCTTAGCATCTTTTCTCTCTTCTACTCGTACTTTAGTCTTCACACACTTTTCATATCCTGTCCACCTCTTTTTACCCACCACCTGTCCACTGGCCTTCTTGATACTGTTTGTTATCTTATTTCGTTCCTCCAGATTTGGGGAATACTAGGATTCACCTTTTCAAAGTCGTAGGATACTCTGAGGGGGTAGTTTCCTTCCTACTTCACCACACCTACCCCCACAACCTTCTTCCCAAACTCTCGCCTCTCTCTGTGTCCTTCCCTCCTGTTTCTCTCCCTTCGTAGAGCGTCTACTTGCTGAGGAAGAACAAGATACTGTTATGGGTATAACTGCATCCCCTCCTCCCAGAAAAATTCATATGCTGAAGTCCTAACTCCCAGTACCTCAGAATGGGACCATATTTGGAGATAGGGTCCTTAAAAAGTAATCAAGTTAAAGTGAAGTCATTAAGGTGGGCCCAAGTCCAATCTGACTGGTGTCCTTATAAGAAGAGAACATTTGGACAGAGACTCACATAGAGGGAAGACCAAGTAAAGTCACAAGGAGAACATAGCCATCCACAAGCCAAGGGGAAAGCCTGGACCACAGTCTCCCTGGCGGCCTCAGAAGGAGCCTACCCTGCAGACAGCTGGGTCTCAGAATCCCGGTCTCCGGAACTCTGAGAGAGTAAATCTCTGTTATTTAAGGCCCCAGTCTGCGGTGCTTTGTTACAGCAACCCTAGCTAACGAATACGGAGACTGCCCTGCCCTCGGGCGCCCCGCTGGATGGGCAATAAAGATGCAAAGAACTATCATGACACAGTGACAGGACCTCCAATGAAACTCTAGCAAGTCAGAGTTTAGGCTATCTGAAAGGGCCAGGAAGGCTTCTTGGAGGAGGGGGCATGAATGTTGCAACTTAAATGATGAGAAAGGAGTTTTCAGGCAGGCATTTAGACGAAAGTATTCTGGGCAAAGGGAAACTCGTGCAAACTTAGGAGGGAGCCTGTAGAAGAACTGTGGTCATAGGTGTTTTGTCACGACTCAGGTACTGATGGTACTCTTCACCCGCATTCCCCGTCCTCGATGACATGGCCTTACCTCCTGCCTCTACACCCTCCTTCATTGAAGGACATTCTTTATGCGGTGAGCAAATACACTTGTCTCTGGAATCCAAGGTAATGTTTTCAACCTTGGACTTGAAATGTGAGTGGAGCATGGGTCGTGCTCTCTCTCTGCATAACTTACTGGTTTAAAACAATCATACATGGTTGTGTCTCACAGCTCTGTGGCTTGGCTCAGCTCAGCCAGGCAGTTCTCCCAGGGTCCCTCATGTGCTCACAGTCAGATGGTGCATAGAACTGGAATTTATCTGGAAGCTTGACTGGGTGGGTTGCTGGGTGGGCTTCTTCGCTCATGTTTGGGACCCAGTGCGATGGCTGGAGCAGCCGCAGGTACTTGGCCCTTTCTCCCCACGCTGCTTCTCCACGTGCTAGTTTGGGCTTCCTTACAACATGGCATTGGGCCTGCCTTTCTCCAGAAAAAAGGCTTTCAAGAGACAAAGGCAGAAATTTGCACCCCAACCCCAGAAGTCACACAGCAATGCTTCGGCCACATTTCATTTGACACCACAACAGTCAAGATTCAAAGTGAGGGGGGCTGTAGAAGGGCAAGATGTTGGGGACGTGTGGTTAATTGGAGAGTAGCTCCCACAAGCATTTTTTAGGTAGTAACACTGGGTTTGTATTTGGTTCCATCTTCCTTGTGGTAGCGAGCTGACTCTGTGAGATCACCATCAAGAACTTGAACTGCAACAGGCACTACGAAGTAGGTTTTCTTTGCCTGAGAATACTGGACCAAAAGAGTCTCAGATTTAGTAACTAGATCTCCTTAGCTAGAACGGATGACTCCATGCAGATGTCACAGCCCAGAGCTCTGGCGGAGTGTCCAACTGGGGCCAAAGTTGACAAGGAACAGAGATCAGAGAGTTTTCTGCCTGGTTTGATTGCTACAAGGTGACTCAAGGCATAAGGGGCATCCTTTGTGAAGCCATTAAACCTGCCTTTAATGAATGAGGACCCATTAGCATGACCATTCTCCCTGCTTATAGGGAGTACCTACGAGCCACCCGATTCTATGACCCGTTGAGTCATGATGGGGGAGCCTTCAAGGAAATCTCTGAAGCCAAAGCAACTGAATATAAGTTAAGGTGAAAACTTAAACTGGCTGCTAATTAATTTTCTGTGAGTTATCTTTCAATCCTAGTTAAAAGGATTAATTTTTCGAAACAAGGAGCCTTGTTGGCTAAATGGTTGCAAGAGCCATGGACACCAGGAGGGACAGGACGGTTGGGTTTCAAGTTGCAGGCAGAAGGCACGCGTGATCTGAACCTCCTGCGTGCAGCTTCCTTCCTGGGCTAGCCCACCCCACGGGGGCTCCAGGCTCCTGTTCCTCAGATGGCTTCGCTCTGTCCACAGCCTCTCTAAAGGCTCTCCCTAATTTGTGACATTTTCCCTGTGATATTACTTTTCATTTTTTTTCCCCTGCAAGCAGATTTCTTCTGCCATATGCTCATTTAATTCTAATTGTGGTGCATGAACATCTTGTGTAGTAAGTGGCCGCGTCTCTGGAGGCTCCGTGAAGCTGAGCGCTGCATGACCCGTGAAACCGTGTCAATGTGAGAATCTCATTGGGCACGTCTGATAACTTGGATCTCTCATTCCTGATTAAAAATAGCACAGGTCCAGAATATTTTTGTCCTTTTAATAGGAAGGCCATACTGTTTGATTGCTCCTAAATTGCATCATGCTTACATATCTGTTAAGGGAAAAATTGCCATGCAATATGTTTTAAGAAGTTCAGTTTCTCTGAGTGTAGGACCTCAAAGTTTGAATCTGGCATGTAAGGGCTGAAATAAGGAATGGTAATTTTTAAATTCCCCATCACCAGGAGTAGAAGTTTCCCAGGCTTGGCAAGTTGACAAGATGTTGACGATCCTTACCAGTAGGTATTATTTGGAACATCCAAGGCATGCTTGCTTTCAAATATGTGCCTTGTCAGTGGAAAGTTGGCTTCCATCTGCTCAGTGTCACCCCACCTGCACTGCAGGTAAAGGGAATGGAAGGAAGGGCCGGGAAATGACAACTTGCTCCACGATGCTGAGTTCCTGCCTCCGAGCTAAAGAGGGGAATGATTTCGATTTGGGGCAGAACTATAGCATCACTCTTTCTGGAAATTGTCTGATACCTCTCTGTTCATATTGGCCAATGTCATTAACCATTTCCTTTCAGTGCCCCTTCTATAGGCTGTCCTATAGAAAGCACTCCTGGAATTTGGAGCTCTTTGGACAGATGTGCTGGGTTGCCATTTTTGTGTGTGTGTGTGTGTGTGTGGTATGGTATCTTCCATCTGGAGGGGTGGCTCGCGCCAACTTCGTTATTCATTCAAAGTGAATGGTGGTGGCCAGCCTAAGGCTGTGTGTTCAAGTCTGTTATGTCAGCAACTTAATAGGAGGAAGTGTTCTCTATACATCACTATGAACCAGGTTCTTTCCTGGTTCCGAGATTTTCATGGGTTCTCTTGTCTCAAAAGCCCTTCTTTCCATCGTATACCTGAAAAATTACTCATTCCTTGAAAAATCCCACAGTTGCATTTGAGTCACCTTCCCTGCAGGCTGTCCGTCTATGTGTGTTTGGATCTCCAGCTAGCAGACAGAAATGATCAACAATGGTAGTGTTTTAAAACTTTTTATTCCTTATTGCCTTTTTGTCCTTGGTCGGTTCACTTGCCAATCTTTGTATTTCCAAACTACTTTCACATAGAAACTCTTCTAATCTTTTGGGTTATTTTTGTCGCCTTTCTCCCGGTTCTCTCATCCCTTTCTGTAGAGATATTCACCAGAACAGCACGGGTGTTACAGGGGAAAATTAATTCCTTTGCCATTTCACGGAGATTTGATCTAATCTTTTTTTTTTTTTTCCACAAGAACTGTGTCCACTGGGTAATGGTTGACAGATGCTTTTTGTTTATCTTATGATCATGTTTCATAGTTTTGCTTGCTATTTAGGAGGGCAGAAACACCTTGAACTTTCAAGAAATAGCCCATGGTGCTTAAACACAGACTTTTTCCAAATCAGCCACAGTGGGAACAGTTACACCATGGAAATTGGCAGAAACTGCATATCAGGCTTTTCTTGTCTTGTCTTGTCTTTCTTTTTTTAATCAAGAGCCAGTTTACTGTTGCATCTCTTGTTATAGTGGATTCCTTTGCTTCCCGTGGGTTCATACGTACAATTCAGATTAGCTTACGATTCATGAAACATTGGTGTTCTATGAGCTTGTGATAGGTGTTTATTTGGAAAACAAAAGGGGTTTTGAACAGTTATGGGGTAAACACAATTAAACATTTTTTTAAAAGATTTTATTTATTTATTTGAGAGAGAGAGAGTGAGTGGGGGCGGAGGGGCAGAGGGAGAGGGAGAAGCAAGCTCCCCGATGAGCAAGGAGCCTGATGCAGGGCTTGATTCCAGGGTCCTGGGATCATGACCTGAGCCAAAGGCAGACACTTAACCGACTGAGCCACCCAGGTGTTCCATCCCAGTGGGTGTGTGAAAGCTTGCTGTAGATGGGATACCACCTGAACTAAGGAAGCTCAAGAGCTTCATGGTGCCTCCTTATCTGGTTTGCATTATTCTCTCCCTGTCTCTCCTGGTTCTTACTCACTGTCCCATTTGTATAAAAACATGCCTGTTGGTAACACAATCTTTGCGACTTGATATCTTTTTTTGAAATTCTAAATGAATTTGTTGTGTTTGTTTTTCCTCAAGTGCTATCTTCTCTTCTCTAAGATCCCAATTGGTTAGATATTGCAGTAAGGAGAACACTGCTCCCCAGTAATTGTGCTTATGTGCTGGGTGACCCCAACCTTGATTACAGGTCATGTTTGCATGTGACGTGTTTCTACTCTAAATACAACGCAGCCACATGGCTTTTCTGCTTATAACCGTGATTCAGTGCCTATGTTTGCATAAGGCTGGACTGTTCATTCTGCCTAAATTCAATCAAATATTGAAGGCCATATCATTTTTTCTAGTAAAGCATTTCTGTATGTTTTTGGAATTTTTTTTTTGGTGGTCCATTGATGTGAATTGTTAGAAACAGTTCAAATGGAGTATTAACAAATAATAAGAAAAGATTTTCATATGGAAGTGAGAATCAGGAAAGAATTGTTAATTCTATGAGTAAAATACACATAAATTTTCTCAAGACATTATCTGCATGCTTCCCAAGATCTGTGCTCTGATGGTTTGCAAGTCTGTCTTACTGGGATTTTACTGGGGGGTTGGAGGCCAGAGGTGACTAGTGGCCTGACACCCCATATGGATGGTCTAAACAAGTGAACTTCCGAGTGATAGTTGCCCTTGAGGTCTCAAAGCTGTTGGGAGAGATTACCCGTCACATGAATACTCATGAGGTGAGGACTGCTGCCTACAGCTCACCTTGGAGATTGGTGACAACCCCAATGGGGCTTGGATGTGATGATTTCACTTTTAGGAGCTTAGGTTAAGGAAATATCCTGTATGAGCAAGGATATTCACTGCAGCGCTGTTTATATATTTAAAAGGTGGGAAACATTCATGTCTAGCAATGGAGGGTTTGTAAAGCATGCTATGGTAGGAATATAACATAAGTACTATACCAGTCACTTAAAATGATGATATCGACTTATACTTACTGGCATGGGAAATACACGTTACATATTATTAAGAAAAAAAAAGTTGCTCATCAAGTAGTCTGTTAGTATAAACGCATTTTTGGGGTAAATTTTATATGTGTACATATGTTAAACCCCACAAATGTATGTGTATGCACAGGAAAAATATGGAAATTTATGTATCAGGGAGTTAATGATAGATTTCTTTTAGGGAAAGAAACATAAGTTAAATTTCTTCTTTGTGTTTGCTTCCTTATCTCATTTTTTAAAACACCATAACTGTTTTATTTTAAAGAAAAAAGTAACCTGGAAGCTGTTGGTTTTATCCGTCAGGCCTGGGTATTTGCAAGGCCCTGAAATCCCTTACTAGACAAACCAACTCAGACCTGATGCAAGATAGATGTGGGTGTAACTGTTGATAAATCTGGCTAAACTCACCGATTTAATAGGAATTTTGTTAGCTGCAAGGATATTCCAGGCACAGGCAATCTTAGGTGAGAGTCCCGAGAAGAGTTGTTTGTGGATCGTGGACCCTTCTGAGGATTTGGTGGAGGAGCGCCTGGGCTGTACCTTAGTGCCTCCGCAACCTCCCTGCTCCTTCCTCCTCACCCCCGTGGGAGCAAGGGTCCATCTTTGAGTAGGGTCCCCCTGGAGAGTGTTCCAGCCCCAAGCCACGCAGGTGTAACTCTCTGTTATCCATGTGGAGCATCCCTGGCTCTTCCTAGGCTGCTAGCTGTGTGCTAGGCTCCTCCCTGTGCTCATCTCTGCCTCCTTCATAGTATTGGTCCTTTAGCCCCCATTTCCATCAATGATGATTTTTTGTGGGACACAATTCAACCCATAACAGTCCATCCTCAGGCCCCTAAAAATGCAGGTCCTTCCCACATGTGAGATCTATCTCTACCCATTATATTGGCCTCATCGAATGGTCCTAGCTAACCATAGAAGCTCTGAAATGTAGCCCATCTGAGAGACAGGTTTTTTGTCTACATGTCTACATGTCTACAACATGCAGAATGCTTTTGTGTCACGAACTTATATGATACAACTTGTGGTGGATAAAGCAGGCCTGACTCAGATGGAGCAGACATTAAAGAACATATTATTTTAAAATATGGAACCAAGGCCCTAGGGGCTTCAGTGGGAGGTTGATGATCACATGGCTGGTGGGGGAGGGTGAGGGGCCAGGTCGAGACCCTCTTTAAGCTCCCACTGCGCTCATTCTGTAACACTCATTTGTCTGTGTCTTGTCTAGCAGGAATTGATTTATTGGTGGGTGACCTCAGAATCTATGTATTTTTTCAGGTAGCTTATGTAATATGCATGGTATGGTGTAGGACAGGACCTCAAAAGGCCAAAACCAGCCTGGAAATCACCATGATGGGTTCTCAGAACTGTTGGGATCTTTTCTTGAGTCTAACCATTTGGAATTTTATTTCAGGGATTCCACTGTATTGAAATTAGCTAGGAGAGCACACCAGTTATGCTTCTGGGAGGGTGGAGAAGTTCTCTCTTTCTGCACGGGGAATCTGGGAGGGTTTCCGTTCTCTTCGGTGGCTCTCCCACCTCATTTGTCACTCGTTCATATCAGAGCTGGGCCAAGGCAGGCCTCTGCACCTGCTTTTCCCTTTGGCTTTGTCCAATGTCCTGATGAAATACACACGGTCTACAGCTGTTCAAATGATGTCGCTTTTCCCTACTCGTTTCCACTACCAGAGGCTTTACCTCAACAGGTAAATAAGATACAATGCCCCTTGGTGTTAAGATTGACTAAGTGGGCAGTGGACAGCATGAGATGTAATTGCCTGGAGTACCAACAGGAAGCTCGTTTCTTGCTGTGGCCAAGAGATTCAGCAGTCGCTGCATGCAAGTCACTTAAAGCCTTTTTTCTGTCTCTTCCTGCCCTTCCCTTTCTAAAATTCATTTTCTAGATCAATATTATGTCTCCAGCGTCAAATAATTGATACAAATACCTCTTCTCATTTAGAGGCCATTTGCAAAAAGGAAAATCGTTTCTCTGATGAAAATTAGGCTTTAAAATTTTTGCAAGGGAATTAGCTGTAGAAACGGTGCTATTAGAAAGCGTCCATTGTAAATCATGCACGTACAGCACTTACAGCTTCTTAAAGTCATGCTTTACGACTCAGAGCGATTTCTGACCATTGCAGATGTGGCTTATTTGCATTGTGTCACTATGTAGTCTAGATCATTGCAGGGAGTTTCGCTAAAGAAGGCTCACGACCAGGTGTACGGACCGAGACGGAACCAAGTGTGACACCGAGAAGTTCATGTTGCCGAAGAATGCCATTGGTTTCCTACTCGTCAGCACAAAGCTCCTCCATAGAAGTTTGGAACCGACTTTAAAACGGACACAGCAAGGCTCCATCTCTGCTCTTCCCACCGCTTCAACTATGCACCTGACACCCTCTCCTCCCCAGCTCGGTGCCTCAGTTTCCTTGCCTGCACCTGCGTCCTGTGCCCGTTGGAAGGTTGAGTGAAATAACACACACAATGTGTTGCAAAGGATGCCTGCATGCAGCAAGCACACGACGCGTGTTAGACATTATGATCCCTGCTATCATTCCGCTAGTAGCCCAGATGTGGCCTGGTCCTCCTCTTCCGAGGCAGGGCTCAGCAGAACGGTGATTATGTCAGACGAGGCTTCCCACACCCAGAACTGCAGGATGTAATGCTTGGGGACATGTCCAACCAATTGTGGACTGACATTCATGCTTCTCGGAGACTGGAGGCCCTAAGGCCTGCTCTATGCAAAGTCCACCCAGGCTGACTCGGATGCCTTCCCATGGTATATGGAGAGATGGCAGAAATTACATATGTTTTGATCATTTTACATAAAACCTACCAAATTTTATGACCTGAACCTTACACGTCAACCTGATTCGTATACACGTGGTCAGCTCCGTGTTACAAGGATCACAGTGCTGTTTGACAGTGACATCTGTCAGACTTTCCATGGCCGCAGTTGATTTGGTTGACGGAGCTGACTATGTGGGATCCTGGTCTTCCTGCTACTTCCTGCCGTGTCTCTTCCCAAAGTCCATGAGTTCTTGAACTAACGCTGCTTCCGGTGGCGGAGGAAGGCCCCCTGGCCTCAGCTACGACCTCTGATCACACGCCCACAGCCTGTATGCCAAATACAGGATTGCCTTACAATCATCAAAACCGTTGGAGTATCCCTTACTTGAAAGGCCCTTGGGAAGAGTAAATACACAGGATTTGTAATGGGACTTGGTTATGGTTGCAGAAAAGGTGAGAATTACTATAAAACCAGAAGCCAGAGCTCATTTCTGTGAGAATGTGCAGCCACCTCTCCCCAACCACATTTTTACCAAAGTTGTTAATAAGTCAATCAATGGACACGTGTTAGTTTCATTTACAGTAGGATGATGCCGGGGCCTTTCTTGTGCAGCGAGGACCCACAGGGTATAAAATAAGATGTATGAAGTTCTCCCAGATTCTACACAGGGTGCTAGAGGTTGTGGTTGGACCCCCGACGCCACCCCCACACACCCACATGCTCCCCAAGCTGTATGAGCAGGGCAGTGGGGAGAGGAGGCAAGATGGTGGCTGGCCTTCTAGGATGCAGACTCCTTTCCTCCCTCCCACGTTGGTGGGTGGTATTTCTGTCCTTGAAGTCAAGAGCAAGTCTCCGAGGGAATCACCACGGCCACAGGAGGGTCTGCAGAAGGAGGAACCTGGCAGTATGTCCCTGTCCAGATGCTTGCTGAGCTCCATACGTCCCTGGGCCTAGCCTGGTGCTACCATCGATGTAGATTTGGGAGGTTCTGAGGAGAACTTGAGACAGGTTCTGACATTTGAAGATGTGCTTGATCACAGAGACTGTTGCCTGTTTTGTGCATAGAGATTTCTAAAGTGCCGGGACCAGAGCATTATGTGCCTTGAGAAAGATTTCCAGATTTCCCGGCTTTCCGGGCCACTAGTGAGCATGGATGAGAAGGGGCTAGCATTCTGTGGTTCCACATAAAGCGCCATGGAAATCACTGGAGGCACAGGACTCCAGAACCTGTGATTGGGGGTGCCGAGAAGAAGCGTGGCTTCCCTTACTCGGGAGGCCAGGATGGAGCTGAACGCCGTCCCCAGGAGAGCACACGAACCGTGCACGGGGAGAGCGGCCTGTTGGCAGAGGGTGCGGGTAGCTAACTGATGACCTCCTCACCTGCCACACTTGTCCAAGCACTGTGCCCAGCCACTCTGGCCCCCAGGCCGTCCTTGCCAGCTTAACTCTTGCTTCCGCATCCACCTGTGGTCCCCTAACTTCATTCGGGCGTCCTGGCATGCTGCCTCCCCAAACATGCCTTCCTTGGCCACTTCCTCTCCATGCCCGTGCTGTGCTTTACTCTTCTACGTCATCGGCTGACATTACACTGTATGCTCCTCTATTCACTGGGTATCTCCCCTACTTTGAACACTGGGCACATAAGGTCCAACAGGAGAGGGCTTTGTTTTGGCCTATTTCCAGGGCCTAGAAGAAACGCAGCATGTTGCAGGTGCTCAGTGAACATCTCCTAGATAAATGAATGAATGAATGAATGAATGAATGAATGCATTTGCTGGACTGATCCTCCCACCATGGTCAGGTAGATGGTGAACCGTCCTCAGTGCTAGTTTTCTTCCTTTTGCCCCGCCAGAACCTTCTTGGGCCGGACCCATGTCTCAGGCTTAGTGGTTCGAGCTGGGTTTGACCAGGAGAAGCACGGGCAGGAAACTTGGAGAGAGAGAGCCGTGGGTATTTATTTCCCTAGCCTCCTCCCTGCTGGCTTGTGCATAGCAGTGGCTGTATCCCTCCCCTGAGGCCACCTTGCCTGCTGGGTATGCCCTCTCTCATAGCTGGAGCTCCCTTCTTGTCCCCCTCAGACCCAGGGAAGGCTTCTGGCCACAGCTACTTCCTGATTTTCACTCACCTGTCTGTTATCTTTACCTGCCCCACACTCTGTAAATGGTCTCTCCATGAATCTCATTGACGGCCCTCACATGAGCCATCTCTACCCTGCTGGAGCCGGACTGAGGCACCAGCCTCCTCCCTAACCCTCCTTCATCCTGAGCTAGTGCCAGGAACCTCACCACCCCGATGCCACTCAGGGACCAGCAGCATCAGCACTCGCTGGGGATTTGCTAGAAATGCAGAGTCTCTGGCCTTCCATTCCAGTGGAGTCAGAATCTGTCCTTTAAGAATATCCGAGTGATGTCCACGTGAGCCTGTGGAGCACCAGTTGGAGGGGAAGGAGGCGCCGTGTGAAGATGGGACCATGCCCCACCCGACACTCCACTGCATGTTTGTGAACTAGCAAGGCAGGGTCCTCAAACACCAGCACCACACTGCTTCTTCCCTTTGCTTCCCATGGACAGAGACTGTGGGGAACTCATCCGTTCTGGATTCAAGCTGCCTGGGTTCCAGTCTTGCCTCCCCCCTCACTAGTGTGCAACTCAGGGAGACTTCCTTCCCCGCTCTGTTTCCTTGGGGATGGTGATGGTGCTTTCTAACAGGATTGAGACGATTAAATCACAGGAGACATAAGAAGCAAGGGAACAAGCCAGGTGGATATACGTGGGAAGAAAAACCCAAGCAAGGAAGAATAGTGAGGGCACCAGGGCCACCCACAGTGTCACTACATGGATGCGAAGGAATATTGGTGGTAGTGGTGGTAGTGTCATTTTGAGAAGGAGTAGAGGTGACAGATTTAGGTAATACACAAGCTGGAAAATCCACTTGTGTGTACGAGCTCACAAATATAAGACAATTGCCTACAATGATAATCACAACATTTGTATTTACTGGAGAGTCTATAAGGCCCTTTCAAAGACATAATACACATACTTCAGAGTATAAGAAGCAGGGCCCCTAGAAGATGGTTCCAGGCAGTACTCGGTCAGATGGAGACCTTCCAGAACAAAGTTGACCGTAAATGAATCCCTGCTTCCAAATGTAATTCTGCAGATGCACTTTGATTTCACAGCCATTGATCAATAATTCATTTGGCTTGTGACTGCTGATGACATGATTTAATATGTCCAGCTAAATTACGTTCCCATAGGAACACTCATGCATACCAAAGGAAAAAATGACAATTACACAGTGCTCGCCCCTCCCTGAAGCAAGCCCGTGTGCATGCTTAGACTTGCTGTTTGAAGGGAAAGGACCTTGTGATCAAACCCACAGAGGCCCTGAAGCAGAAAGATCTCCATGAGTCCAGGAGTAGTGAGACCTTCCATGAATGTCACCTTAAGCAGGGCAGCTGGTATTGTTGCTCAATATTCACCACACAGCACCGAGATCAGAGTAGGAAAGCCCAAGGTGGTGTGCTCTCAGGAAAGTGAAAATTGCTCGGGAGAAATCCCAAGGACTCACTCAGGCTTCCCAGAAACACCTTTGTCACCGTGACCACTGGTGGGTGTCTCTGCCCACTTCCCTGCAGCCCTCTCCTGGTCTCCGCTGGTTGCGTGCGGGGTCTGCTAGCTGAGCTGGCAGAAGTAGTGGGGTGCACGTCTACGGGTACCAGGATGGAGGAAAAATACTCCAAGGCTTGGTTTCTAACAAAGAAGGGAATCTGGGATCCAGATTTTGCATGAAACGAAGTTCAACATTAAAAAGACCCTCCTTTGTTTTCACTGTGGTTTTGAAGTCAAACCTAATACCTTTTTCTTCACGTTGGGATCTCCTTTCCTTTCTGTGGCCACTGCCCTTGAATATCACAGTGATCACAGCATAAAATAGGAGCTCTGAGCCCTGGGCTTGGCATCAGACTGCTGGGCTTCAGACTGTCACTCCATTGCTCATGGGTTGTGTGAACCCCTCTCTGCTTCAGTTTCCACGTTATGAAATAGGCTTAAGAACATCCTCTTGGCCTTGTGGTTGTCATGAGGATTAAATGAACCCTAATACAATTACATTATCAGTGCTGTGCTTGATAAATACTAAATATTAATAACGTGTATTCTTTATTGGTATTATTATTATTACTACCAGTGGTTTCCTAACTGGCCACTGTTTACACTGCAGCCAGAGTAAAACTCTGGAAGATCTACTCCAATTAAAAAGTAATCTTAGTGGCTTCCCAATTCCTATAAAATGAAGATCAGGATTTTTAGAATAATACAGAAAACATCCATGACCCAGCCCTGCTTATCTTTACACCTCTAACTCTGCTAGCCTATTCTCAGGTTTCTAAAAGTCCTGCATTTGTGAACCTGCATATTCATGCCATCCCTTCCTTCTACCCATGTATCCACCCACCCATCCATTCATCCACCTACCCACCCACCCATCCATCCATCCACCCATCCATCCATCCACTCACCCATCCACCCACCCATCCATCCATCCACCCACCCATCTATCCACCCACCCACCCATTCATCCACCCATCCATCCATCCACTCACCCATCCATCCATCCACCCACCCACCCTATATCCATCCACTCACCCACCCACCCATCCATCCACCCATCCACCCATCCATCCATCCACCCACCCATCCATCTATCCGCCCATCCATCAATCCATCCATTGACTCACCCATCATCGACTCACCCATCCACCCACCCATCCATCCACCCATCCGTCCACCCACCCACCCATCCACCTGCCTGTCCATCCTCTCAACAAATGTTTATTGAATACTTATTCTGTGCCATGTGCTGTGCTAGGCATTGAGGATGCTGTGATGAACAAGTAAAGAAAAAGACAACAAAAAATATTTGGGTTAATGACAACTGTTGCCAAGAAGTGCAACTAGGTTATATGGGTAGAAGGCGTTTCTTTAGGCAAGCTAGTCAGGAAGCCTCCTGTGGGTAAAGGGCATCTGAGTGAAGACTCAGGAGGTTGCTCTGGAAGGATCTGGAATGAGAATATTCTGGATGGGGGAAGCCACATGTTGCAACAAATGGCCCCCAAATCTCAATGGCTTAATAAAGTAAGTGTGTTTCTTGTTCACTGTAGAAGCCGGTATGGGTGGACAGGGGTGGTGCTCCACCAGCCGCACTGAGCATGTGAGGCCACAGCCTCCTCGGGTCTCAGGATCCCGTGCACTTACTGTCAGGTGGGAACAGAGTGATAGTGTGGAGGATGGCAGGGCAGGTTTCAGGGGCTGGAGGGGCAAACAGTAGGCTTTACCCATTCTATGAGCCCAGACTATGGAGGGAAGAACTCAGACTGCCTAAGTAACAGAAAGAAGGTGCCCTTGGCTGGAGTTCAGTGTGCAAGGGCATGAATGGGAGGGCACAGGAGCAAAAGGCAGGCGGGGACAGTTCCTGTAGCTATTTTAAGGAACTTGGATTTCATTCTAATATCAAATGGAAGGCTTGATAAAGAGTTTTATGGCAGGAAGCGCCGTGAACAAATATATAGCTTAAAGAGCCCCTGGGGATGTGGAGACAGAATGGCAGAGTATATCACTGCTATAAAAATTGCCACCAATTTAGTGGCTTAAGCCAGCACATGTTATTCAGTGACAGTCTGGATGTCAGAGGGTAAATTCAAGGTGTCAGCAGGGCTCTGTTCCTCCTGGAGGATCTTCGGGCGAGAATCTGTTTCCTTGCCTCTCCAGCTTCTAGAGGCCACTGCGTTCGGCGGCTTGCAGCCCATCCCCTCCTCCTTCACAAGTTGTCCCTCCAGCCTCGTGCCCCTGGCTGTCATTCTACTGCCCTCCTCTTACACAAACCCTTGTGATTACCAGAAGATCCTAGAAGATCCCAGATCATCTCCCCATCTCAAAATCCATAACGTAATCAGAGCTGCAAAGTCCCTTTTGTCGTGGAAGATAACATAGAGGTTCCAGGGATTAGGACGTGGACATCTTTGGGGGCCATTATTCAGCCACCACCAGGAACAAGGATGATGACAAGATGACAAGTCAAAAGGTCCTAAACTAACATAGCTGTGAGCTGCAAAGAGAAGTGTCTGCATTTGACAGCTGTTTGGGGGCAGGATCCACAGGTGATGGTCATTGGCAGGTCCCCAGAGATAATGAAGGAAGAACAACAGAGACACGTAGGTTTCTTGCTTGGATGTTATTGATGAAATAATGACCAGAATCATTCAAAGAGCCTATTCAGTAACCAGTGATGAGTAAAAATTCTAAAATTGTCTGTAATTTATAAGGTTTATGACAAGGAAGAACTTGTAATTATAAACTGGTTATCACTGGATATTACACACTGATTTTGTCTGAATCATTAATTAGCAAATGAATCAACAGCTGCTGATATCTCATAAACAGCCTATTCTAATTTGTTTTTTAAAAAGTACCATGCAGTAGAGGGGAAGACCTATAGAAGTGAAGATTGCAAAATACTTCTTAGAATTATTTTTATGTTTCAGGCTATCTTATAAAAAAGTTATTTGTGAGCTATCAACTTCTGCTCAAAAAGCTAAGGCAAAGGCTGAGCTACAGTAAATTAAACACCTTAACTGATGTGGAATCAAGTTGTGTATCTTCTAATGTCTCAAAGACTTTGGGTATCTTCATTACTCTTCAAAGACTATGAGACTTCGCTTTGACTTCCATTTTCCCCTTACCCTTCTTTAGCTCTGTTCTGGTTATCTACTGATGCTTTGTGAACTGCCCCACAATGTAGTGGCTAAAGACAATAACCATTTCATTATGGTTTATGACTTTGTGTGACAAGATTTCAGTCAGGGCTCAGCTGCTGGCTTCTGCTTTCCTTGGTGTGGACTAGGATTACTTGGTGGCATCCATCTGGTGGCTGTTCTGGTCTGGACCATCCTCAAATGTCTTCTCTCACACACTTGGAGCCTCGGCAGGGTGGACTGCATGGCTGGGCTCAGTGGGAGTCCCCTCCATGTCCTCCATGTGGTCTTTTCAGGAGCCCCCTCCATGTCCTTACTCCACGTGGTCTTTCAAGCAAGGTAGTTCAGACTTGTTACACAGTGGTGCAGGACTCCAAGAAACCAACACAGAAGCTTCCAGTTCTCTCAACGGCAAGTCTTGGAACTGAAGTAGGATTGTCAGGTTTGGCAAATAAAACTAGAGGACACCCAATTCTGTTTGAATTTCAGATAAATGACAATAATTCTTAATTTAAGTATGTCTCAAATATTTCATGCACCATGCTTTTACAGAAACAATTGTTACGGGCAGATCCCTACCTGAGGTCACGGCGAACCATGAAGGGTTTGTACCCTGGATCGAGGACCCATGGGAGGTTGCCTGCGGGTTGGGAGGAGGATCCATCTCAGCCCACTTTGGTTCTCACCACACCTTCTGGCCTCATGTCGCTAGCACCTCTAATTTAGTGAGAATCAGGAGGCTGCGTGGCTCAGCAAGTTTCTCTTTTCATCCCCTGCAGTCGGGATGCTGAAAACAACCAAAAACCCCCCAATTATTACATATCTGAAATCCAAGTTGAACTGGACATCCGGTATTTTTTGTGACAACCATAGCCCGGAATCCCTTCCGTTACTGTCTATTTGTCAATGCTGTCAAGGCCAGCCCAGACCCAAGGGGGAGGGCAGGTAGGATCCACTTTTGCACCAGGAAAGGGTCAGTAAGTGTGTGGCCTTCTTCGATTTGCTACCAAACACTGGAGTCCTCCTGGGCTTTGCTCACTGTTTGGGACGTAGGAACGGCCAGCGCCGATGCTCCCGTGCCCGTCCTAAATGGGCCGAGGTGATTGGTGACACCATTTGCTGCAAATCCCCACAACTTTAGAACAGCAGGAAGCATGGCCCACAGAGGAACGATCGGATAGACCTGCGTGGGAACCCTGTGCTGTCCGAGGCAGGGGTCGAATCTCTCTGAGCCTTGGCTTCCCCCAATGTTGTATGGTTATCACCATAGTCACCGTGAGTTGCAGTAAGGATGAAAGGAGGTACCGAGTGGGTATAAGACAAAGCACCACAACACAAAACATGTTCTCCATCAGTAGGCACTACGCCTACTATTCTCTTTATTTTAGCAAGTAGAAGAGCTATGAAATGGGAAGACGAACTTTAACGACCATGAAATTTGTGAGCCGGGCAAACAGCGCCTTGCTCTTGGGATTTCACTTCCGAGAAGTTCTGGTTCCTTTGATGCTGAAAATGCTTAGTCTTTGAACGAGTTAAACACAAAAGTGAAAGCCACCCTTACAGCAACCCTTCCTTACTCACCGAGGAAGCCCCTCAGAATAATATTGTAAATAACTGGTATTTTAAAATCAGTCTCAGAGGACATGATTATCTTGAACACCAATCCAAGCCTCTCAGTACATCCTAAAATGCTATAAATATCGACATATTTATCTTTTTAACTTTTAGGTGATTTTATTCTGTCCATCACACTGCTGCCATTTAACTGAAAACAGTGAAGGCCATTTCTGTGTGAGTTTCCACGCAGTGGCTTTGGCCATGATTGCAAAGCTCAGGTACCCACACTGGACCTGACTCTCCTTCTCCTATAGTCACTGCTGGAGTCTGGCATGGGGGGAATGTTCTTCAGATCCCCGGTAGAGACGTGCAGAAGGACAGCCAGATTTATTTGGAGTCTAAATGTGGATCAAATTAGATATAGGCCAAGTATTCCACAAAATGCCTGGGAAAGATAAAGGCATGTTTTAGGGCCTTGTCCCTGCCAATAAATTCACTTGGATGAAAGGCCCTATGTAATAAAAATGTCGCATCGAAGAAATTAAATGATCTTGTCATTTGTAACAAGGATTAATAGAATTTTAAAACAGAATGAGCTAAAATGAAGCTCGATGAGTCACGATGGCCTTTCACATTTGCAATATTCCTAAGATAATTATTAATTAACACACCAGAAATGATTTTAATGTAACATTATGGTACAGATTTAAACACCCAAATGGAAAATCTTCTTATTAAGGTTTCTCATCTTTTCTTAAAATTAAAATGCTAAACTAATTAAAACCAAAGGTACTTTAAAAACAGTTTGCTTCCAAACAGATTTTCAATATATGCCAAGGCAAGTATGAGCCTGGAACTATTTTTCTGGGGGGGGGGGAATAGAAATCAGAAATTTATTAAAAATGAAATTTCTAATGCTTGTCCTCACAGCCTCCCCTCTATCTCCATGTAACCTGTAGGCAATAAAGCCACATAAGGCATAATTTGGCACCTGGTTGTGTATTTCTTAAGAGCATTAGTCAAAACTTTCTAAAATGTCAATCCCAATTCATTACTACTTTGCTTAAGATATTCCCTTGATCTTACATTGTCCCCAGTATACGTGTGGGTTTCCTTGCTGTGACCTAGAAAGCCCTACATGATCTGGCCCCTATTTTTTGGGGGGGGGGCATGCCAAGCTTGTTCTTATCCTCCATGTTTTTGTAGTTTCAATTTCTTCTAGAATGTTCTTTCCGCAAATCATCACATTGCCTATTCTTTCTCACCATTCTGGTTCTAACAGTCTATCCCGTATGATTATAGTCTAACCCATTACCCTGTGTTATTCTCTTTAGGACATTTATCACTGTCTGAAGTATCTTGACGTTCATTTCTTTATTAGCTGTCTCTTTCAAACAGAACGTAAGCTCCACGAGGACCAGGTCCTTCTCTGCTTTGTTCAGATCTGGATCCTTGGAACCTATAACAAAGGTGCTTACACCATCCATAACCGAAAACACATGACCGCTAAGCCACTGGCTGGGAAAATCACACTGGTTTTTAAAGAAGTTGCTTGTGCCTCATCCTGAGACCTTCAAGAAATTTAGATAAAAGCATGTGGGCAGGAAGTGGGAAACATACACAGTAATACACCCGACTCTCTGAATCAAAGAGAAAGGAATCAAGAAACAACATGGCATTAAAATAAGAAGGCTGAGAATGCCAAGGGGTCTGAGGGATCCACGTGAAGAAATGGAGGTTGATGTTTTGTCATGTTTTTTCTATGAGTCTCTCTTTTTCTAAAGGCCCAATTTACTTTCCTTCTAGGTTTAGAAGTGTTCAAGAAATGCATATCAAATGTTTATTTGGGAATCCCAATGCTCTCTTTCTTCCTATTCCTCTTGGCTAATGTTGACTCACATATACCCACAGTTGTCAATTAATGGCTTATTTACAACACTACAAGACTGTTCTATTTTGCCTTGTGTCCTCTCTGGCCTTACACCCAGCAGTCACCACATCTTCTCTGTCCCCTCTGCTCTAGTTCCCTTTCTGACCTGGCAGCACCTGCTACCCAGAAATTTATCTGACAGTGTGTAGATGGGTCATAGAGCTCTCCAGAAACTTGCCGGTGTTTTGAAGTGACAGTCTTCAGTAAAGCTTCCATCTTAGAGGTTCTGATCAAATGATATATATTTTTTTAATTTTTAGGTTTGTGTGAGTGCCTTTTTTCCTTCTCTGTCTAAATTACTCTTTCACAATATCCTAAAGTCCTGCCTCTGTTGCTATTTATCAGGACGGTCTATGCCAGCAAGCAGCAGATCTGGTCACCAACGTATTAAAAATGGGCATGGCATACGGAAAGGCTCACTACACGGTACCTGCCAACAGGGACTATAAATAAAAGAGCTAAAGGAGAAAGAAAACTTTATCATAGACCCTATGATCTTCTCATTGGTCTGCAAGATTAGTGGTGATTATTCTAGTTTTCCTTTAGTGTGGTTATCATGTAATTTAGAAAAAAATACATTTAAATCAAAGACAAGCAATGTATCTATATGTGTACATATTATGTATGTGATACATACACTGAATATGCTCTTCAACAAGCATGCATTGTATGTCTCCATGTGCCAGGACACAAAAATGAGTAAGCAGTGATCCCAGCCCCAGATGAGGCTTCACCCCTGGTCAAGAATGCCCCATTTATCTGGAATGTAAAATATAGTTTCTGATTTCAAAACACCAAGTGACCACCCTCTGTTCACACTTTATAAAACTGTTGTCAAGAAGGAAAACCACCAGGGACGCCTGGGTGGCTCATGCGGTGAAGGGTCTGCCTTCGGCTCAGGTCATGATCCTGGAGTCCCGGGATCGAGTCCTGCATTGGGCTCCCTGCTCGGCGGGAAGTCTGCTTCTCCCTCTGACCCTCCCCCACTCTTGCTCTCTTTCTCTCTCATTCTCTCTCTCTCAAATAAATAAATAAAATCTTAAAAAAAAAAAAGAAGGAAAACCACCAAAGCAATAGTTGATTAAAATAGCACGATGAATCAGGGCAGGGGGCCACCAAGGCACCAGTGAGCTTGGGTAAAGAAATGGTCTATTTTCAGAAATTAGTAGGAGGCAGGGGAAGGGGCATAGATTTTGGGATTATGAAGGACCATGTTGAAATCCCTGTCCAACCTCTGCTAGTGGTTTAACCTCAGGTAAGCTGCGCTCACCAACTCTTGCAGCTTCAGTGAGCCGGAGGGGAGCCCTCACCCTGGTTTCCTTGCCAGGAGACTCAGGCACAATGCGGGGCCTGTAGGACAGCTAGAGCGCAGAAGTGACTGTCGCCTTTCCTGGGGGTACTGGTTTGTTTCCATGCGCGCACCGACACTTTCACCTTCGAAGCAGTCTCGGCGCTTGTTCCAGTCTCCCTCCTGTGCCCCGCAAGTGCTGTTCACCTGCAACTTGGTGAGCATTTTACCTCTCAGCAGCGTGGTTTAGGGGCGCCTGGGTGGCTCAGTCTGTAAAGAGTCTGCCTTTGGCTTACGTTGTGATCTCAGGGTCCTGGGATCGAGTCCCATGCCAGGCTCTCGGCTCAGCGGGGAGTCTGCTTCTTCCTCTCCCTCTGTGTGTGCTCTCTCTCTGTCAAATAAACAAAAAATAAAATCTAAAAAAAAAAGCATGGTTCAATGTTGAAACTTTAATTCTAAATTCCTAGCGACTCAATGTCTACACAGTTTGAATATCTACTGTGGTAAATACTGACAACCCTCATAAACAAAAATCCTCTGGAATCCCAAAGTTTAAGAGTGTAAAGAGATCTCGAGACCAAAATGTTTGAGACCTGTTGATCTAATTGATGGGGCTAAAGCTTAGCTGGGTACGTGGCGTGGGATTCTTTCCTCTCGTCCACTTATTGAATTACTTAGCGAACCTAACTGGGCATCTTCTTTGTGCAAATTATTTGACTATATTTTGGGGACAGAGCAACAGAGAATCCAGTGTTTCCACCTCCAGGAAGCTGACCGCCGGGTGACGGCTGGGCTCGCCTTCTGCCCGGTGTCTGTTAGGATTGGTTGCTAACCTCACCACTCCACTTTGCGGGGCGGTTTTCGGCTTGCAGAGCTGATGGACAAGCACTCCGTCTTTTGCGTGGCAGTTGAGATGGCCACATGGATGACCCACATGACAGTAACTGCTATTTCTGCTTTTCTGCTTGTGGGGCAACCCGAGTGCTCTGGGGCTACTTTGTGGTGGCCTTAGGTTAGCAGTCCCTTGCACCCAACACCCCAGGACGTGCAGCCCTGTGATGTTGACCACTGATCACGGTCCCGACAGATAACCATCTCCAGCGTCCCTTCGCCTGCAACTAAAATTGTAGACAGATCTCTGAACAGTTTGGGTTCTGTGGTCTTAGGTTGGTAACTGTTTTTCTACACCCTGCTCTTCTTTGAAACTGTTCCCGTGTTTGGCCCTCACAAGAATGGCCTCCTTAGACTTGTTTTCTCCTCCTTTTACCACTTGGGGTTGGAGGGGCCGTGCGTGCCGTCAAGCTGCTCTTTTTACTCTTTCATTCTTCTGTTGAACGCATGATCTGGTTATCTTGCCTTTAACGTGGTGGCAAAGGGGGATCAGAACAAAAAAGCATTTTCAATCGTTTGAGGAGGAAATTCGGGACTGAATGATACTTCCCGCTGTGTGGCCCATGGGAAATTTCACCCTCTGTTGATTTACGCTGGATTTTCCGAAGAACTTTCAGGGCTTTAATATGCACCCCACTATTTGACGAGTGATATCATTTTACCCAAAATAGTCACATGGGAGGACTGAGTACAGAAACAGGCATGTTCTTTGGACTAGTTTTTACCTTTCTTACTATTACACTCTTCTTTCTCAGGGAGGAAGGAGTCTTATCTGATAAATATATTACTGTATTATAGTATTGTACACCCCCCCCATTCTTTTTTTTTTTTTTTTTAAAGATTTTATTTATTTATTTGAGACAGAGAGAATGAGAGAGAGAGAGAGAGCACATGAGATGGGGGAGGGTCAGAGGGAGAAGCAGGCTCCCTGCCGAGCAGGGAGCCCGATGCGGGACTCGATCCAGGGACTCCAGGATCATGACCTGAGCCGAAGGCAGTCGCCTAACCAACTGAGCCACCCAGGCGCCCCTACCCCCTCCCATTCTCAATAAAATAATAATAATAATCTGCCATTAAGGGACTCTGTGGTCTGCACTTACACCTTAGAAACATTTAGTTTCATTTGACTCTGAAACCACTATCAAAAGTATAGCAAAACCATATAGTGCACCCCTCTACGCCAGTCTTGCTTAAAGCACTTTATCGATGTTAATTCATTTCATTCTCATCCCAGTGCTGGGAGGTAGGGTTTCTTCTCCCTCATTTTACAGATGGGGGAACTGAGGCACGAGAGGCTGAATGACTTGCCCAGGCCACAGAGCTCATGTGCTGGTAGAGCAAGATCCCTTTCCAGCCATGATTGTAAGCATGTAGCGCCTTGAAGGATCCCAGGATCACCTAGGGGTGGGTCACCGGACACTTAGCAGATCACAGC
This sequence comes from Phoca vitulina, assembly GCF_004348235.1. Lineage (NCBI taxonomy): Eukaryota > Metazoa > Chordata > Mammalia > Carnivora > Phocidae > Phoca > Phoca vitulina. The sequence goes on along the minus strand of NW_022589745.1, from coordinate 5,907,310 downwards.
TCTCCCAGTTGCCCCTGGTTCACCTACGGGGTCACTGACCTCCTAACGGATGGCGGAGAACCTGCATAGTGCCTCCCAGGAAGAGTCTGGAGACAGAGGGTTAAGTGTTTACTGGGCATCCCGAGTTTGTAAGTAGGTTGTTTGCTTATCTTCAGGGTCCTTCCCCCTCACATGTACTAGGCTCTTCCCCTCCTCATTGGAGACTGAGATTGCTGGACTGATGAGGGGTCCTTCATGGTGGAGGCCAGAGGAGGAGATGTCTCCAGGGAAAGCATGCTGGGCTCCCAGTTTCCGCTGCATGGTGTCCTCCAAATAGAGAGAATTCAGGCTCCAATGGTCACTGATTCTGTAAGAACACTGGCCCCACACAGCTCAGCCTGGACCTCAGGTGCCAGATGCCAGGCAGGCTGCCGGAGACCTGCTCTGACAGCGAGGCAGGGGCCGGTCCCACCAGGCTCAGTTTTAGGGGCAGAAGGTAGGATTTTCCTTTCCTTCATCACATGGCCTGTGTCACCACTGGGGAATCGCATGGCACTTTTTATTCTGTAAAATGCTATATACTTGAAGGTCACAATAAATGCCTTTGCTGTGTCCACCAGAGAGCCATGGGCATGGAGCAGACTTCTTTGCGGAGACCCTGGTGAAGCAGGATGGCCGCACAGCGGGGTCCCCCGGTCGGCACAGATGTTCCCGTGGCCTGAAGCTCCACGGTTTGGAGCTCGCTCTGCTCTGGATGCATCCTTTATGGACTACCTGATTCCAGGGCGCGTGACGGCCTGCGCGTCTCCAGCCAAGAGCCTCAGCTTGCGGGCCCACTCTCACTCTCCCCTCTGCTGACGTGGGCACAGCCACGCTGGCTTCTGGGGGCTCAGGGACCCGGGTGCAGTACAGAATGGCAATACCTGGGTGCTCTCCTGCTGCGTGTGGTGTCAGGCACTCTACCTCGTGATTTCTACCTCGTGCTGACAACAGCCCCCTGACGAATGCATACAGAGCGAGCCTCCCTGTCACAGACAAGGACACCGAGGCCAAGAGAGGGTGAGTAACTTAGATATGGGCACAGAGCTGGAAGTTAAGGGGCGGAGTGGGCGTTCTCAGACGCCTGGAGTTGGCGGTGGCACTGGCCGCCCCCCGGAGAGGGTCTCTGTCTGCGTCCTTTGCTGGGTGCTGCCCGGGCCTGGGGGGGCGGGAGACGAGAGCAAGGACCAGTACACCCTGGACTTCCCTCAGCAGCCTGCAGCTCTGTCTGGTGCACCTGGATGAGCGCAGAGAACTTGCATGCAGGGGTTTTCAGAATCAAAGTCAAACTGGAACGTGCGCAGGAGCTCCTTGATCCAGCTGGCAACTCTTAGGATTTCTCTGAGCCGCGTGTCTGAGCCCCCCGGGAACTCCGCACTCCAGGGCCCCATGGGAGAGCATGTGGGATCCTTGGCCCAGCCTGTGTGAGGCGGAGAGGGGCCTGCCAGTGCCCCCCATTGTTGCATCGCCCTTGTGGGGTCCCCAGGCCCCCTGGTAGGTGCTCAGGAAACACTCCCTGGATGAGCAAGTTAATGAGAAGGGGAGCTGGCTGCCCCTGGCTTCTCTCCCAGCCCCAGCCCCAGTGCAAGCCCTCCACGGCATGGGGGTGGCCAGGGAGGGGGTGCTGGCCGGGAGGGCGGCCTGGAGGAGGCTGCCACTGGCCCTCAGGCACACTCCGCTGCTTCCGGCTCCCTGTTACTTCACTCATCCGCCTCTGTGCCTGGGTTCAGTCCAAGCATCCATCTTCAGCAAAGGCTCCCTTGAGGAAACAAGGCAGAGGGAAGGCAGAGGGGCTGCTGGGACTGGCGATGCGGGAATCAGTCCCTGAGAGAGAACGGATGATGATGTCTGGTTCGTCTTCAACACGCAGGTGTTTGATTCCCCTTGGCCTTGGAGGGGGTGACCATAGAGTAGCCTTCATCGTTTAGTGAGTGCTCTCTCCAAGAAAACAGGGGGGCAACACTCAATTTCAGGAGCCTGGTGGACCCCCTGAATCCGGCTGGCTTTAGAAACTTGGCATCAGAGAGAAGAAAAGGGGTTCTCATTGTAGGTCAGGCCCAATGGCCAGCAGTGAAAGTATCCAAGGCTGTCCATTTGTTGTCCTTTAAACATTTGCATCGTTTCATGAAATTACAGTCTTTAACGCGAAAACGCCCCTTAACTCAAGAATCCTCGTGCTTTCCATCAACTCTTTTTATCCCTTTGACTGAACTTCAGTTCACTTGGAAAACAATTCTGTACCCCTCACACATAAGGTCATGAAAGGTCATTCGAAGGTCCCTTTGCTGGGAGGGGGTGACTCCGTGAGGCAAGGAACGAGCTCAGCAGCTCGCTTCCCTCAGGGTCACAGGAGAGTGCACCTCTTTACTGAATTTCTTCAAGTCCTTCCAGAAACCTGCCCGGGATCCCTGCTGAAACGGTCGTGGGACACAGCATCACCTCCCCCGCTGCCCTCAGAGGGGTTCACGGGCGCTACGGAGGGCGACTTACCCGGGGCGGCACAGCCAGGCCCGTGTGCGGACCCGGGAATTCCCAGAACCCCCCACCAAGCTGTGTCCACGTCCTGCGTTCGGTGTTTTTACCCTAATGAGGTTGTCAGCCTTTCAGCAACAGGAAGCAGTCACATAGCAGAGCCGTTGACCCCAGCCCCGGTCTGGGCTCTGGGCATGGATGGAATTGGAGACACTGAGCTGGGGGGCTGGGGGGCGCCGGGTGGGAGCAGGGCTGTGACCTTGGCAGGGACGTTGGCCTGGCAGAAGCTGTCCCCCCAGCCTGCCTTCTTGGACCGAGCTTCTCTGTGGCCAGCTGTGGCCCCATGACCCTGGCCGGCACCGGGGGCGGGGCAGGGTGGTGGGAACGGCTGGTCTGTGTTAACACACCTGTGTTTTCCTCCCAGCTGTTTGCCTCACAACAGGGATGCTGTGCTCTTAGCCACTGGGAAATGTTTCACACCACCCACCAGTACCCACTGCTATGTAACATTTGTTGGCTCGCACCATCGGGGTTGAACTGCTTTATTTTATTTATTTTTATTTAAAAAGGGACACCAGAATCCATTATGTCTGGGAGTAAGCCAACCTGGCCCAGTGTTGAGTGCAGAAATATTCCATCTCCCTTCTGTGCCCAGAATTATTTTTGTTTTCTTCGATACACAACCTAGATACGGCTACAGCAAGGAAATCGGTTGATTTTTGAAACCAAAACTCCTTTCCTGTTTATCAGTTTCGAAAAAAAAAAAAATTCCACCATTGTCAATCACGATGCCAGTGTATCTCTGTGGTTGGTGCTTGATTCATCTTCTCTCTCATCTGCTCTGTGCTCCCAATATTGCACCCAAGGAAGGAGCCGTTGTATCTTCAAGCCAAGATTAGTGAATTAATGTCATTCTTAGGATGGATACTTAATCCCTGACACAGCAGGGGCCTGATGATGGAAGGCACGTGGGCTCTGGCCCCAGCCCACTCGGGCTCTTAGGGGTTAAGCGACCACAGGCAAGCATCTTGCCACCCGACCCAAGCCCCTGGGGCATCCGGGTGAAGTGAGCAGCCTGCCGACAGGTGGGAGGGCACTGTCCCTGCTGGTGGCCCTAGCTCTGGGGTGTCTTGTCCCACTACAGTTTAAGCTCCATGAGGGTAGAGGCTCGTCCTGCCTGCTCTGTCCTTTGCCGTAGCTCCAGAGTTTGGTGCCCGACGCAGAGCAGACACTCCACAAATATTGGTTGAATAAATGAATGAATGAGTAAATGGATGAACACCAGGGTATGTTTTGGAAAACAGACTTCTCGAAGTGCATTCTTTTCATTAGTAAGGTGAGTTGAATACCTTGGGACAGATAGGGAGGAAAAGAAATATCCAAGGTGGAGGAGAATTTGGTGGCTACCCAACTTCTCCTGCCTGCTCCAACGTTTTTCCTGCCCCCATGGGTAAATGAAGCTGCCGCAGAGGGCGGGAGGTACTAGAAGGAGGTTGAGTAAAAGAACACATCCCTGAAAATCCGCAGGCGCTCAGGACAAGAGTTCTAATGAGGGTCCATGTATTAGAGATCTTAATGTTTAAGATTATGCATTTAACTTACGAACTGTTGCGGGGACTACCTCCTTACCTTCCTCCTTACCTTGACCTGGATGACCACTGCAAATTTGGAATTCCCAGTCCCTGAGGCTTAGTCCAGCTCAGGGCAGCAGAGGGAGAGATGGCTTCCAGCCCCTGGCGCCCAGAGCCCTTCTCCCTCCTCGTGCAGCCCCTCTCGCAGTGCATCCTGGACCTCACTCCGCCTGCCGGGGGCCTCCCCCACCGAGTGTGCATGCTCCAACTCCTCTGGCACCATCTGCTCTCGGGCCTGGGTCTCCAGGGCCCACCTGGCTTTCCTGGGCACACAGAAGAGTCCGGCAAGCCGCCTTCTCTGACATCAGCTACTCATGACTTTCACAGCAGCCCTGGTCAGACCAGCCTGAGTCCTTGCCCCATTTCACAGAGGAGGAGACTGAGGCTCCAGAGGCTGGCGGGGACTGGTTAGGACTGTTTTTGCACAGAAGAGGTTCAAGGCCTCAGCCAGAAGCGTGCGGCTAAGTGAATGCAGGGAGAGCTACAGACCCAGTCCCCCCTTCTCTGCACCAATGCTCAGAAGAAGGGCCTTCCCCAACCAGGGTCAGGATGGTTCCAGTTCAGCTGGTGGGGCTCGCCTGGGCTCTGGGTTTTTCTCAGTCTTGAGAATGTGAACAACCTGCACCGCTCTGATGGTCTACCTCCCTAGCACTGGGGGCACAGGTGGCTCTGGGCAACTGGGACTGAACCCCCCTCCAGACATGCCTCCAAGACTGAGGCATGCCACAGCCTCCCTGCCTGCCATGACTTCTCAGAGGGAACCAAGGGCCCTGAATCAGATACAATTTCCCCTGCCTTTTGAGTTTTCTAGGCCTCACTTGTCTCCTGGACCCCCAGGAGGCTTCTGCCCTCCCTGGCCCGCTCATCCCCAGCAGGATGAGGGCAGGGGCTGCATCGGGCATGGAGGCTCAGACCACTGCCTCTCCTAGTCCAGGCTTTGAGGCTACCCAGAGAGGTGACCCCTGGAAACGGTAGGTGTTCCCTGCTTGTGGGGCGATTGTGAGCAGGTGCAGGAGAAGGGAGGGACCTGGCAACAACTCCCCAGCTTTGCTCCCAGATGTCCCATGGCACGGGGACCCTTCGTGTCTCTCGGTGGCTAGGAGAGACTGCAGCTTGGTTGCACACCACCTGTGTTTGCTGTCTACCCTTCCCTCTCATATTTTTCCTCCCCTCACTCTTTCTGCTCTGGACTGTATCTCCCAGTAGACCAGAGGATCCAAGTCTGGCCTCGGTTTCTCCTTAATAGAGAACTTGAACTAAGTCAAGCCTCAAGGTAGCTTGTTTGGTGCCTGGGTTTTCTCGGTCTGCAGATGCCTTCCTCTTCGGACTGTTCCTCCTGGGCGTCCATTCCAGCTCTTGTGTCCCCTTGTAAAATTTCTTCTACTCCAGCTTCCCTGGAGAAAACAAAACAAAACAAAACAAAAGTGAGTCACAGAGTGACAGATTCTCAGATGGAAATCCTGACTCACTAGCTTCGCGGGAGGGGTCACCGTATCACGGGACTTAGGAAAGTGGTCTCTATACTCAGATGGTGTGTGCTTGTCTCACAGCACTTCCTGTGTGACCTCGGGAAGGTTCCTCAACCTCTCTGGACCTTAGCATCATCTTCTGCGAGATGAAGATAAGGACAACATTTATGCCACAGGATTGTTGCACAGATTAAATGAAATAAGGTCAAAGCCAGGCCCATAATAAGGACTCAATAAATGTTAGTTAACATTTTGAGTTACCCTCTTTGTCAAATCTACGCTCGTTGACTTGGCAGCTCTAAAAATATCTGATAATGGTTCCCATTTGTTGAGTGTCTTCCACACACCCAGAACTTTGCCCAAACCTTTTCATTTAACTGTTTGGCATTTTGTAGCGAGGAACCCGAGGCTCCAGATCAAGCAGAGGGCCAGGTGTGCTCAGGTCTGTCTGATGCCACAGCCCGTATTCTCTCCTCCATGGGACATTGAGGAACATTTCCAATCTTCCCTAATGCCCAGGGACACCTGCCCTTCATTTTCTCCACAAAGCTTCCAGGCTGGCCATTGAGGGGCAAGGAGGAAAGGACAGACGTTAAGCCACAGAGAATGGGCTCCCCCAGGAGGGGAAGGCACGGGGGCTGGAAGCAGCGAAGAAGCAAGCTTATGGCAGGTGTTACCATGTACAGCAGGCCTTTCCTAATGAGCAAAACAAGAAGAGAAAACTGACAAACAGATTTGGCTTCGTTTGAAGGTGTGAGGAGAACCACCCAGCTCTGAGAGACATTTCCATCGAGCGCAAGACCCGGGTGGGTGGGGGGGGTGGCTCTCACCATGCAGGAAGTAGTGTGGTAACTACCCAATGGAGGGCAGTGGAGGCCCTCTGTGGTGGGCTTGTCTCTGGTGCCTCTCTTGAGGACACAGACACGTCTCCCTCTGAGAGCTCATGTCCTTTGTGGTCGGACCGTCCCTTGCAAGTGTGAGCGGCCGTGAGAAAGGCAGCCTGGACGGAGTCCGACTGACCTCTGCTGACAGGTGTGACTCGTGTGGTCAAACCCCGCCATTCACCTGTGCTGAGAGAAACCCTGTCCTGTCATTAAGCAGGGAAACACCACTGGTATTCGTTTTTCTTCTTGAGTTGATGTGAAAAGTGGCTTCTTCCACCACCTCAAATGTGTGGTCATGTTGAGTGAGATGCAAGGACAGCATGAAGTTGTGGCCATCATGGTTGGCTCCTTTGGGAGAGCGTTGGTTGGGTCCTTCCACTGCTTGGAGGGGGCAGCCACCAAAGGGGCATCAGGGCCTTCCAGACCGTTGTTGGGGTTATGACGCTCTTTCATCTTTAGAGCCCTTTGCAGTCACTAACTAGATGCCCGCCCCAATCGTCGTTAGGCTGAGCTTGGCTGGTGGTCTTCCAATGTAGCATGGCACCCATCCCACCTCTTCCTCAGCCGCAAGGAAACTGCTTTCACTGGCAGCCATCAGAACATCTTGGGCGTGACTTATTTATTTATTTATTTTAGCCAGGGTTGCCTGTCTTACTCACCCTTTCAGTAGCTGTCTGAGATTTAGCCTCCTATCCAAGAGATACCTTCTAGGCAGCTGTGGGTGGGGCTCTAAGGACCAAGAGATGAGATGACAAAGCCCTGAGTGATTTTCAGGTATAACAAAGGGCCTTCTGATTTGTTTTTTAGAGGAAACGTGGAAGGTCTTTATCAGCATAGGTGACACTATAAAAAGAGAGTAAAGTGCAGATAAAATTCCCAGTTGTGATTTACCAACTTCCCTTTGGTATTTGTGGATTTTAGAAATAAGATCAGCTGGTTCATCTCCAGAAATCTCCTTGTGATTGCTGATCTTCTGTTATTAAGAAGCGTGTTTTTTTTTTTTTTTTTCATTAAAAAAATGTGTCAATGCTTTGACACAAAAGAGAAATGTTTAGAAGACAGATCTGGATTTGAATTTTGGTTCAGATATTTAGTGACTTGGGACCCCGGGAAAGCAAATTTCTGAGCTTCCCTTTCCTCGTCTGTAACCGGGGAATGGTAATGAATATCTCCAAGAGCTGTCACGATCAGAAGTAAGGTGCCTGGGAAAGAGCAGAGAGAGTAGTTTCAGTGAGTGTACCTTTACTGAGAGCCTGGCTGGCAGGCCAGCAGAGTGAAAGCAAAGTCACCGGATAGTGAAAGTACCAAGGCTGCTTCATCGACTCTAGCTGCTTCTGGGTTTTTACCGTGGAGTGAAGAGTGAAGAGTGAAAGAACAAATCCGGGCAGCATCTGTCACTGATGAATCAAATCACCGATGGAAGAAACAAGATAAAAGCCTTGCTGGGCTCTGCACTGACCGCTGGGTCTTGGTTCAAAGAGAAGGAGCACCTGATAATTTCTAAGGAGACTGTGTCTCTGAAGCAAGGACAGCATGCCTGAGAGGATTTGATCACTTAGGGACTCTGGAAATGCTTTCTGGGTGGGTAAATACATCTCTACTTCCTGCATCTTCCAACCCAGATGCAAGATACCTGCTTGTTTGTTCTTATTAAGCTGATTGTGCTGACCTTCTGAAACTTTTCCTCAAGGAAGGGCACAGGGCTGTGAGTAGAAAGGTAGGGATGTCATTCTTGGCTCTTCCCAAATGCATCCCTTCAGGCCCTGGATTTATGTTCCCTCACAAGTGGGTGAGGGTTTAGAATGGGTGGTGCCTCGGGGTGTTCTGCTCTAGGAGTCTGGGTCTCATGCTAAATGGGAAGCGGCCATCTGGGCCATGTTCTTCTCATGCTGGAGCACAGGAGCTCAAAAGGACAGAACGACCGTGCATGCACAACTTAAAGCTGTTGCTCCTATTGTCCTTGCTCACATCCCATTGGCAGAACAAGCACCTGGCCAATCCTATAGTCAGTGGGACAAGAAAGTATGCTCTCTTCCAAGGGGGACATGACTGAGTCCCCATTCAATGGATGTACGCATGATCGACTTTGCACACACCAACTGCAGGCTGTGGTGGAGTGACTATTTGCTGAGCCATAATTCAATTTATCATTGCCAATCTGAAGGCAAAGAATTAAACAAATTCTCAAGCTCTCCGTCAGCTTTGTGTTTCCCCAGTTCTTATACAAAACATTCCAGGGAGCTTAGCTCTTCATTGGTGGAAACTGTCTAGTCATGCCCTGATCAGAATTCAAGGCCAAGCAGGGACCATTATTTGAGCTGTAGATTTAGCTGTTTGGTATTCACACATCCCTAATGATCTTGGAAAGTATAATGTTTTCTAACAGCTGTAAAGACAAGAGATTCTAACATGACCATGACCAACTATACATAATATCCATGAAATTACATTGAATAATGTAATGATGTGTTATGCTGTCTTTAACACTTTATGATTACCTAATTTGAAAGGTTAATGAAATTGACAAATACATGAACACTATGGGTATCATCAATACCACTTAATGACAAATCTCTTGTTTTCATTTATGGAATCAACTAAAATGGGAAGACTCCATCATTACAACTTCATTTTTTTTGGTCATAAATTAAAGAGTCAGCACAATATATTTTGCTTTAATTTGGAGTTTAGGTTTCTAGAGTATTTTATACTGTAGGTCTATGTATAAATAATATTTAATACAATAAGATCATAATTATTTAAAATGACAATGTCATAGTTTTTCTGAAAAGGGTTACACTTGTTAAGGGTGAGTATTTTTTCGTTGGACAGATCAAAGGCAATGTCAGGACCTAGGACAACTACCATGGGACCATCATCCTCCACAGCAAGCTGTGTTACCGCGGAGGGATCTTCCCATCTGGGCTAAAGGATATATAGCTTTTCAACTTAAAACTGGGAAAAATGATGTAAGAAGACTATTTTGTTTCTCTCTAGATCCCTGGGTAAGCTTTCAGTTTACCTGATTGGTTTTAAAGCCATTGAATCTGTATCAATAGGCTAAGCAACGTCAATAAAACTCAAACAAATAGAAGGGGGCTCTGTTTATTTTCGTTTGCAATATAACAGCCCTACAAGAGTAGTTATCATCTATGTTAATGTTTTCATATAAAGAAAAATTTTTTCTTGAGTGTCCAGATTCCCTCTACATCAATAATACTAATACTAATAGTACACCGTCAGTAAGAGTAATGACAATGGGGATGACTTTACATTTTACAAAGCACCTTAAATATGTAATTGGTTTGACCTTTTTAGAAATCCAGTGAAGTTATTGAGGAAACCTTGTAACTTCATTTTGTGAATGATGAAATGAGGTCTGGAGAGGTTAAATGACTTGCCCAAAGTGTAATGGTCAAGACATGGCAGGTTATGACTTGCTAATTCTGTGCTTTTTCTACCATGCCTCACAATGTTTCCATCTGCGGGCTTCCAGAAGCCACGGCTTTCTGCTAGCCATTTGTAGTTACATATTATTTTAGTTTAAGATGATTATTTTTTCCGATTACCAAAGTAACAAGTGGCCACTGTAGAAAATTTGAAAATATAGAGGAGTATAAGGAAAAAATAGTAACCACCCTACTTCTGGACTCCAGCCCTGCAGAAATAACACATATTAACTCTTTTCTGTGTGTGTGTGTGTTTGTGTGTGTGTGTGTGTGTGTGTGTATGAACTCCATCCTTCTTTGTCCTAGGTTCTTTCAGACAGTTGGATATGACCAATGAGGATTCTGGAGAATACCAGGTCACAAACCTAACCCAATCCTGAGCCTCATGGAACCACAGAATCTGGAGATGGAAGAGACAAAATGTAGGAATTGCTTTTGCCACATCCCGGGAAAATGGTCCTTCCAACTTCTGTTTGACAGAACTAAATCAATTAAATCCAATACAGCAACAGAATACTATGATATCCTGATCTTGTGTTGAACTAATTAATATCTTTGCATTATTTGCTGGGTTTTGGATGTCAGACTGGGAAATTGATAGGACTTTTATTATAAAGGGAAAAAAAATAAATGCATAGAGAAGTTGCTTTCTCCTAGTGGAGCTCCAAAAGGAGTTTCCCAGGCTGCTTAATTTTTGGAGATTGAGACCCCAAATGTTGCAACACACGCATTCAAAAGCCCAAAAGGTGCAGTAGCTTCTGACATATTCATGATGTTTCCTGTTACCAGAATCTGTGCCTGGCAGTAACAACATACATACATGCACTCTACTCTGCACAGAACATTTTTTTCAGCCTTGCTTGTTCGTTGATGCAAGCCAGCCAGTAACCCCATGGGGTGTGTTTGCATGTGTGTGTGTGTGTGTGTGCACGTGTGCATTGCCTACTGCCCCCCAGCCCACCCTAGCTCTTCCTGTCAGCCCACGGGGGCTGTCTCCCCAACCCAGATTTGGTGTTGTACCTTGCCCTTTCCCTTCTGAAATCACATCAGGTATGATTCTATCTCGAAGACTAAGGATCGGACTTGAAAAGGAGCCAGCTCTCATAGTGTCATTCCTGACAGATTTCTTAATTAATCTGCTCAGATTGTCAATAATGTAATTCACTGTTGATTTAGAAACTAGTTATATGAGCACTGCTAGTGCCATTGTGGGAAAACATCTGAATAATTCAGCTAATAGATGGGAAACTCACCCAGATTGCTGGGGCACAGGGAGGGAACAGCTAATTCGAATGAGATGAGCTCAAGCAGGGTGATTCCAGCAAATTCCAGGGAGCAGGGAGAGGTTGTCATATTACTGGGGGCAGCAGCTGCCTGGTTTAATTATTGTCATTTTGGTTTTTGGAAAAAAGAACGTGGGTCTGACACTCTTGCGGGCAGAGGCCATTAACACTCTTGAAAAATACTGTGGAATTTCAGTCTAAAGCGTGTGATCTAGTTGATTACTAACTCTCAGTTATACTCAGCATGTTAGTGGGTCTTGTTGTTATTTTTTTTTAAAGATTTTATTTATTTATTTGACAGAGAGAGAGACAGCGAGAGAGGGAACACAAGCAGGGGGAGTGGGAAAAGGAGAAGCAGACCTCCCGCCGAGCAGGGAGCCCGATGTGGGGCTCGATCCCAGGACCCTGAGATCATGACCTGAGCTGAAGGCAGACACTTAATGACTGAGCCACCCAGGTGCCCCAGTGGGTCTTATTCTTGCTATAATATTATTTTCATATGATTCTTATTTGAAATATGTGAGTGTAGTAACATGCATCATAAAAGGAATATAAAAATGACTTCTTTTTTGTTTTTTTTCCTGGGAGGTTCATAGTCATTCGGGTATTTCCCAGAATTGACTAGATGTATCTTGGGATTATGGTGATCACTCTTTATACACAAAAACTTGGGGCTGGGTTGAAAATGAAGTTTATAGATTGGTGACTCTAATTATGTGAAAAGTCTTACATAAACATAAAAACTCAATCACTTTTAGTTATACACTTAACATTTTGTTTTTATGGAAAATAATAAAATTATATGAAGTTGAGCTGTTATACTAAATTTTTTTGCTATGGTGGTTAGAGTTTTAACAACCCTTAAGCGCAGATGAGTTAGTGCTTAAATGCAAATGTTCATCAGAATCATGGTGCTTTTGATAGGAAATGTTAATTCAATTCCATTTATCGGCAGTGTCTCACACTTTTCTTCTGTTCTCTCTCTCTCCCTTTCTCTCCCCCCCCAGCATCCTCACATGCACGAGAGCTCATGTGCACGCACACCACTCTACACACACACACACACACACACACACACACACACATGCACACTGTCACCTCACTCCCAGTTTTCTTTCATGAGTTCTGCAGGAAAGGGGAAAGAGAAAACACTATCCAACGCGGATACCTTGACACTGACCAACTTCTAGCAGGTGAGAGTCAATTCTGTGTGGGATCTGTTGCCTTGGATTTTAATAAAGTCAGGACTGATTTCACATCCCAAATGGCACCGGAAGCCTTAGGGGACAGGATTGCCTTTTGGGGCTTAGGGAACAGAAATGTAGCAAACAGTTCTTGAGTGCACCTCTGGCTGCGTGCAGAGAATGTGTGTAAAGTGTGGTGTGCGTTAGAATCAGCTTGGCTGCATCTAACACCCCAGGTAAGGGTGGCTCGAGAGAGATCAAGCTTCTCTCTCTCACTAAGGAAGTCTGGTGCAGGCAGCTGAGGGCTGGGGCGGCCACTCCAGGGTCACCAGGGACCCCGGCTCCTTCTGTCCTGCTGTTCTACCACTCTAAGCAGTGTGCGATTTGCCTCAATCTCATGGTCATCTCATGGTCAAGATGTTTGTGGGCATTCACGATACCACATCCATATTTCAGGGAGAAGGAAAGAGGAAGAGGACAAAGGGTACCACTCCCCTCCCTTCTGCTTTTATTAAGCAGCGGTTCTGGAAGCCCTCCTTCCTTCGCCTCCGCACATTTCATCTTGCACATCCTTGGCTGGAGCCCAGAGGGCCACACCTAGCTGCAGAGAGGCTGGCCGAAGTCGTCTTTTCAGCTGGGCACAAATAATACTGCCCTTCGCTCCGGGAAGAGGGGACTGGATATCTGATGGGAGCCTGAGGGTCACTTCCTGCCAACAGTAGATGCTGTACAACAAGCAGTGATTATAGCTCTAATGAAACCACAAATAAATGCTTCCTATTTTTACCGAGTGCCTGGGTATTTTGAATCGAGAAGATGATTTGAAAAGAGTATTGTCTCATGATCGCCCAAGACGACAGCCCCGATCATGGCTTTCTGTCACTTGCCCTGTATACATCCCCAGCTCCAGTCGGGGAGACAAAGCGCTGATAAATGCTGTCAGGGCGGGGAATGTGAGTGACAGGTCCCTGAGATTTCTAATAACACTGGGTTATTGGAAAAAATAATTTGTTGTTATTTACGTATGTAATGCGAGCATTCTCTGATCATGTATTCCCTGGGAATCTAATTTGTAAATAATTACTTGACAGAATGGAACTGGCTGGAAAAGTCTGAATATGCAGAGGCAGAGGCGGGGGGCCCGAGAGGAAATTTTAGCTGAAAGGCCAAGCCCCTGAATGGTCCGACTGCAATTTTTCATCTCTCAGCAGTTAGCAGCTAATAAGGTCCCTAGTTAAAACAACACACATTCTCAGGCTCCAGACGCAGCAGACACTTAGCCGGTCATTAGCAGAGGGGCCAGGAGCAGCTAACCCACTTGCAGCGCTGATGGAATGCCTGTCCCCAGGGAACGGAGACCGGGACACACGGGGCTGTTCTTCCTGTGCAGAGCGGGGGGCACAGGGACGGGCCAGGGACCGAAGATTTGCGTCCCTGTCCCTGCCAGATTCGTGTGGCGAAGCTCCAACTCCCAGGGTGGCTGTATTTGGAGATGCGGCCTCTGGGGAAGTAGCCAAGGTTAAATGAGGTCGTGAGGGTGGGGCCCTAATCCGATGGGAGTAGCGTCCTTCTAAGACCAGGAAGTGATACCAAGGCCTCGCCTGTGGGCAAGCACAGTGAGGATACAAGCCAGGGAGAGAGCTTTCCTCGCCAGCAACCCTGCCGGACTCTGGTCTGGGACCTGCAGCCTCCAGAACTGCAAGAAAGTCAAGGCTGTGGTTTCTGCTGGCTTGTCTGTGGTGCTTCGTGCCAGCAACACAGGCGAACTAACACGGGGCGGGGACACAGAGCCGGGTGCGTCAGAGGGATCCGGACCAGCGGCCTCCCCATCTTCCTGTGGTGCCGAGTCCTGGGCCTCCTGCTGGGTTTGCTCACTGCCCGGAACACCCGGCTTTTCCCTCTCCTGTCGATTCGTTCTTCGGATTATCATTTCAGCAGAGTCGCTGAGCATCTCTCCGTCCCAGCGCAGGGCTACACCTACGTCTCCAGCAGCAGGAAGAAGAAGGAGCTCTGTGGCGACCATCCAAGGGCCAGTAGTAACCTCGCAGGTGCCCTTTCTGTGGGCCGGTTCTGCTGTCAGCACTTGTGGTGCTAAATCGTAGGAGGCTCGCACGAAGCCTGTGAGGTCAGGGCTGCAATTACCCTATTTTGCAGGAAAGGAAGAGACTCGGAAGGTGAACCGGCTTCTCCAAAGACACTCAGCCCGTAAGTGGCAGAGCCAGGAGGCCCGGCCAGGAAGTCTGCACCAGGCCCCACTCTCCACTCCGCGGTCAAACCAAATTATTACAACCCAGTTGGGAAGTGCTTCTGTGGCTCCAGCCCGGGCCCTGTGGCAGCACAACGGGGGACCCTCTCGGGGGTGGTGGGCCAGGGAAAGTCTCCCCAGAAAGTCCTGTCCGAGTGGGGATCTGGAGGGCAGTGTACCCTGGTGTGAAGAACAGGAGGGGGTGCTGTAAGCATCTGGGGCAGGGGAACGGGGGAGCCACGGGGTGTGCTGGGAGCGTAGGATCCCGGAGGTGTGGGGGGGCAGGGAGCCAGGTGGGGGGGTGCAGGGGGTCTGCATCACGGAGGGAGGGGACTGAAAACCACAGAGACCCATCAAAGAGTCTTCATCAGGGGGATGACATGGTCCCATTGCATTTTGGAAAGCTTACCGCAGCTACACTGTGGGGAATGCTGGGCAAAGTGACAGGAGGAGCAAAAGCTTTTGAGGCAGGAGCCGGGTCAGAAGGATGGTCTAATGCCCAGGGATGTGGGGGCAGCTTGCAAGGTGGTAGAGGTAAGTGAAGGGGTAACCCTGCGGTGAGCTGGAGAGCTGACTGGCTTTCTGGAATTTGGGGAGTGGGTTATTAAATACCACCACTATTAAACATGAAGTTGTAACAATTTATAATTACACAAGTTATAGTAAAAACAAAGATCATAAATGCTCAAATTCATCACTTCCTAATTATTTTACTATCACCTACTCACTGTTGTCTCTTCTGTTGAAGGTATTTACCCCCCTCCTATCTGTACGGTGGACCGATGGTGTGCTGCTGTCAGGGACGTCACAGCCAGTAGCCTGAGATTTACTATTACCCGGTGGGAGTATTTACACCAAGGAAATCGGCAAACATTACAGATGGAGTTTTTTCTTTTCAACACACCGTGGATGAGTGACCATCCTCTAGAGATAAAGAACATGAAAGAAACCTACTCATCCTTCCAGGCTCCATCTGGAAGGCTCTCCAGCCTTCTCCTCTGCAGCCTCCTGACATGCCAAGCACACCTTCCTCGTAGCCTCGATCTCTCACAACCTACCTGTGCCTGCCTCCCCTTTCCTTCTGCAAGCATCTCGATTCTTCTGTAGGCAGAGCTTAGCACAGAGTAGAGCTCATTCTGCGCTTGTGGAATGAAACAACACGTGAGCCAGTGAGTAAAAATGGCTTCACTTTTCTACATTTGTCTCTCTTGGGCCTTTGGGATGAGCCCTCCCTCGCTAATGGGCAGAACATGAAGGTTATGATAAGCCCCAAAGTACTATCGGCCTCAGAAGCAGCCCGATGCTCAAATGACATTTCTCATCAATGTGTGTCCCACAAGATGTTGGAACATCTAGTGAGAAACTACGTGAAAAAGAACACTTTTGGAAGAAAGAACTTCGAAGGCGACATGATAGTCCACTGAGCTGAGGAAAATGTGCCCAGGGAGCAAGGACCCACACATCAAAGGGATTCTGAAGGACGATATGAAAGGAGAGCCACATGTCCAGATCACCTTGGGGAAAGCTGTCTTTGTAACTGATCTGAATCAAGGGCAAGAGGGCACAAGGACATCAGATTTGTTTGAAGAGAATAGCATCCTGTTAGTCTTGGAAAATAATGACACAAAGCCACCAAAGCACCACTTCCTCCCCTCCCCCATGCACCCTCCTCACCAAGTAAGACTCTGTACATCAAAGAGTCTCTGAGCTCTCTGCCTGCCTTGCAAGTCACCTCAGTTAACCATTTGAGAGCAAATGCTCAGAACGTTGATGTGAGGGGGTAGAAAGAGCTCCCCACCCCTCCTGCATGGTTCCACTGTGTCCCCCTCTTCTGGGGCTCACTTCTCCAGGCTTTGGCAATTTTTCTAGATCCCAAGAGTCAGGGGACCCAAACTCATGGGCTAACTCCACCAGTTTCCGTGAGAGCCTGGGCAAATAAGTTTTGAGCCTTTGCCCCATCTGTAGAATTAGGCTGTTCCCTTGGCCTGTGTGCCTCGCACGGCTGTAGGGAGGTCCAGGGAAGTGATCCACAAGAGACTCCACAGAGCTGTAGGCTACTGTTCTTGGCTTTATCAGTGCCATTTCTAGTGTCTGGTCCCCTCTTGTTTGACACGAGAAGCCCAAGGCCCAGAGATGTGAAGTGACTTGATGAGGTCCCACCCAGGGCCTGATAGGTGGGTCTGGGAGTGGGTCCCATGCCCTTTCTGTTAGAAGATGCATTCGACTCTGGGTGGCCTTTCTGGTCAACTCTTACTATTGGCCTCACGGTGGGTGAAGTCATCTAAATAAGAGAAAGCCACTGCCACACATTTTGCTATGGATTTCCAGCCAGGGAACCCAGACATACCACACACACTTTTACACCCCTACCTGCACCTCGTGCCACTTGGTTTTAGGATGAGTAGAAGTACATGCTCTTTTAACAGAGCCATGTGAACTAGGAGATGCATGCTCTCTCTCTCTCTCCTGGTTTAATACATTATAAGATTGGATTTTGCATCTCCTGTTCCTTCCGTATATTGTGTACTCCGTAGCACAGCTCTCTGGATAACCTGACCTTACTCAGACCTCAGCCACCCCCAAGGCAGCCAGTGTTCGTCAACTTCTAGCCCTTTCCCTAGGGAAGCGTGTCATTTCCATGCTAAACCTTCCAAAGCATCTCCTTGGGACCACAGGTGCCCACCTCAGCACTTGCTGTGTTCGCTTGCACACTGGGTGGTTTTGCAAGGCGGACAATGAGCTAGACACAGAGCTGATGATTGCAGTACCCTCCAGTGAGTGCCTAGAGGGGAAGCAAAGCCCTCCAACAGAGGGCAAAGCCTGGGAACGTCCTATCTCCCACCACCCACCTTTCGCCCAGCAAGAGTTGGCCCTCAATAAATGTTTATCATATGAATGCATTCTTGAGTCATCCCCACCTTGCCAGGTTTGCTCATTCATTCATTCATTCATCCACTCATCCAATTAGTCTTTCATTCAACTTTTGTTGGGTGCCATTTACATGCCAGGCACTATACTAAGTACTGACAGAACAGAGACGCGTTAGATCCACACCCTGCCTCAAAGAACCTCATTCCCACAGGGGAGACAGAAATACGCACAGACCATCATCTTGTGATGAAGTGAGTGCAACAGTGGAGACATGACAAGGCATCCGGGAGAGCAGGCCTGGTGGATGGGAGGGCCAGGGTGTCTGAGGGGTGGAGGAGGGATCAGGAAAGGCCCCCCTGGATGGGGGAGGCCAGGAAGTCCCCCTGAGGTAGGAGCGCTGGAGAACTGTGTCTGCGGGAGATTGCCATGGAGGATCCATGGCCAACGGTCTCTTCAGAAAGATGCTGTCCTCTCTCTTAGCACGACTTTCCACCAAAGTTTCCTGCTCTGGCTTATGGGGTGACACCTGGACCAGGGAGAAGAACACTTGGCTCCTGAGTCTGACCATTTGACCCACTGTGCCTTTCTTTCCTTGGCCAGCATCTTCCACATGGGCTCAAGAAGGTAAGACTGCGATCTCTACCCTTGTCCTCCAGAGTCTGACCATTTGACCCACTGTCCCTTTCTTTCCTTGGCCAGCATCTTCCACGTGGGCTCAAGAAGGTAAGACTGCGATCGCTACCCTTGTCCTCCAGAGTCCATGGTCCAATCAGTGTAGCAGGCAGAACACTGCCCCTCGTGGAAGGCATTTTACTACCCAGTGGACTTCAGTCATCGCCTATCCCTCCCAAGACAGAGTGGCCCGTTAGTGCAGCTTTCAAATGCAACCCTGGGATAAGACAGATTTCAAGGATCTTTAAAAATGCAGATGGTCTCCTGAATAGGCTTCAGGTCCCAAATAAATCAGAAGCCATTTAGAAACACTGAACACTGTGGCGTGCACAGCCACTACCTACATTATGCCTGAAGAACTGTCCTTTTCTTTACATCCCTTTTGATTAAAAGCAAAGTCCGGGATGGGCAGACTTAGGGTGAGTTCCTTCTGACGCCAGGTTCTTGTTAACAAGTTCACAGAAGCATAAAGCCAAATGGGACTTGGATTTCATATTTGGTTCAAACCGTTGATTTCATAGATAAGGAAACCGAGGTCAGGGGAAGTTGGAAGTAGTTTCTAACCAAAGCAACTAGTGGGTGGCAGAACTGGAACCCAGCATCTAGCCTCTCAGCCCCTGTGCTTGCCACCACATTTCACTCATGGGCTTCACTTCACTCAGTAACTTCTCATTCAGTTGATCAGTTATGGTCACCTACGCGACAAGCACTGTTTCAGGTGTCGTGGGATGACACCAGGAAAGAATGCAGAGCCTTGGGCTTCAAGTATATTACAGTCTTTCAGTATATTGGGCTTTAAGTATATTAAGTCTAGCGCAGGGCCAAAGCTCCTGTTAAACTCACATTCAGTGTTGACCGACTGCGGAGTAGAGAGGTACGAGCAGCTATAAGCTCCAGAGTGTTCCTTTGAAAAACAGTGTTTGAACCAGGACACGCACACTAGACTGAGCTGGGGGAGGACGTGGCAGAGTGCCTGATGGACTCTGGAATATATTTGGAAATAACTCTTTAAAATCACTACTTCAACTACAATTTTGACCATTGTTCTTGCATTTTAGTTCTTAATAAAATAGAAGTTTTAGGTTCCTTTATGTCTTCTTTTCCATTTTCCTGGGATGGGTGGTATTATTTAAAGCTGTGAGCTGTGAGCATTTTAAATGCGTGCACACACACACACACACACTCACATGCTTATGCTCTTGCACGCACACGTGTGCACATGCTCACACATGCACACACACGCACTAGGAGCTCTCCTTTCAGGAAGGAGCAGCAACAGTCCACAAGGAGAATTCTGCACTATAAACTCTTCTTCAGCTAGATTATATGCAGGACAAGTGTTGACTTTCAATTTATACCGCTGACATGAGTCATCGAGTGCTTTGATTCTTAGTTTATTTGTCCTGTCTTCAGTAAAATGGATTGAATGCAGGGTTATCCAACCATGACGTGGCGCCCTGATGCCTCCAATGTGGGGCTGATGAAACCTGAGTGCCTGACACTATCTTATAGGAATATAAAAATTTGATTTGGGCTGTAGCCAGCCTCCCTCCTCCTCTGGTACATGGGAGGAACGTCTGGGGAAAACACTCAAGTCATTAACTGCAGCCTTGGGTATTTGCATAATACCTGCTCTATCAGAATCTGACTCCACACTTCCAGTTGGCCCCAGATGTAGCTTATCTAGCTTATCACAGTGACGAATCTTGCTTTCCTATCTTCCATCCCTTATCTTTTGAAGTATTACACAGAATTATGGCTCAATTTTTAAAAGCTCAGAATGAGACAACTGTATTAATTTCTAAATTAAAATTTCAGATTTCCACACTTGCCCAGTTCCCATATCTTTCCCTTCTCTTTCAGAGAGATTGTCTTTAGAGACGTCTTCCTGGAGGTGAGAGTGTTAGCTCATCACCCATGCAAGCTTCAGGGGTTCTCTGAACCCCCTCTCATACTCCATGTATAAACTCTGTGTTTATGAGCCTTTGCATATACTCCTAGAGAGAAGGTCCACATTTTCATCAGAGATTTGTAGTGACCCATGGCCCCACGGGGTTAAAAATCTTTTGGAGAGAGATTTCCCATGATTGGGCAACTAGAAAGGATCTGGGATGCCATTTAATAAAAATTGTCATTTCACAGATGGAGAAACTGAGGCCCAGAAAGCTATAATTATTTTTTCCCAGGCCAATGCAATAAGATAGTGACAAAATAGCAGGGGGGTCCAGGAGCAGAAATACGACTTTCTTTTAACCTGGAAGTCAAAGCATCTTGCACAGTCCTGGGAGCTGTGGCAATCTGTGTGCAGAGGGAACTAGGACATTTGATGTGTTTGGAAAGGACTGTTTTCCTCATTTGCCTTTTTTTGGTCATTGACCCTGGCAGCTGGGAGGTATCTTCTCCCACAGGCCTGTCCAGAAAATCCTATTAAACTTCCCACCAGAGCCAATACCTAGGGCTGTTCTTTGGGGACATTAGGCACCGTCCCACCTCGGGCAGGACTCCACGGTGAACGTGTGTGTGCCCTTGCATGCGCTGAGGGAGTGTGCACAGGAATGCAATTGCGAAGCAAGCAGAGGATGCTCGTGATAGGGAACCAAGAGAAAAAGTCTCAAGTTCCACTTTTGTTTAACGCTTGGCTTCCTGGAGGGTTTTTTGTTTTTTGTTTTTTTGAGATGGTATCTGTTTAAGGAATGTCTTCTTAAGCCTAGATGGGTGAATGAGAGAGCCGACTCAACCTTGCTTTCTGTTGCGAGATGTAAGCCTGGTGGAAATTCGAACACCTTAGAGCTTAACTTCTCAGCTGCAGTCACAGCAAAGGCTGTGTACGCCCCTGGAGAGTGGCTTCACCTGGGGAGGTCGTGACAAGGTGGCTTGGGAGAGCTGGCCTGGATCTCCCGAGAGAACCACCATGCACGGCCACTCTGCTCCACAGGCTCAGAAGCTGCTAGATTGGTAGACACTTCAGAGACCACGGAGCCTGAAACTTGTATTTCCCCAGCTGAGCAAACTGAGCCACCGTGACTAGCTCTGCGGCGGGTCAGAGATGAAAGTCAAGCTTGGGGTCTTGCCCTAGTGGCGTCTTGATTAGTGACCTTAGCCTGCAGTAGGTGACACCACAGGGTGAGCATTTGTGGGGGCTGGGCATGCACGTCAATCACCCGTTCGGTCCCGACGACAAGAATAATGGGCAGCGGGGAGGGTGAGGCATGAGGCACTTTACGAGACTTGTCCCATTTCATCTCTACGACAATTTCAGGTCGTCATTTTACAGATAAGGAACCTGAGTTTCTGGGAAGTTAAGAAACTTGCCCACATGACACAATCCCTGAGCGGCCACACGGGAACGCCAAAACGAGAGTTTGTAAAGATCGTGCTACTCAAGACTCCCACGACCCTTGTTGGTCCGTCCGTCCGTCTGTCTGTTTTTTCCTGGAGCACACCCAAACCTCTCTGAGTTTCCTGTTTCTCAGAGCAGGACGTACCAAGGGCCTTCATTCCCACTCAGAGGTGAGGGTGATCTGCCCTGGGCCTGCGTTCCTGGGGTGAGGCGCCCGGGGAAGGTGGCTCCCCACCAGCCCTCCAGGTGGCTGGGGTTTGACTGGCGGTTCTTTACGTCCCTCACATCCTGCCTGCCTCTGGCAGCCCCTTTCAGCAGGGCGTCAAGTGCTTGGACCAGAGGCCTTTCATAGCCATCTATAAGTTGCTTTATAGCAATCTAGTTGGACCATTATTCTCTACAAGAATTTGCATTTTATTTCCAAATAAAATAACATTTTGGGTCCTTTCTCTTGTTTTCTTTTTTTGGTTCACAGTGACTTGGTCCTGATTTGGTTGTGCCGAGTTCACCAACTCCATGCATCCTTTTGTCAACGGAACAAATAGGAGCACCTCCTAGTCAGAGGCACTTGGAGCTCAGGGCTCAGCATAGGTCCTTTTTTTCTTTTCTTCTCTTCTCTCTCTCTCTCTCTCTTTTTTTTTTTTGACTGTTAACACCCAACTGTGATAAGCATCTTGGTTATCCAAATGCTTGTGGTTGATCCCTTGGGGGTGGGCTTCCTCACTCCCCAGATGGGATTCCTTGCCTTGGGAAGAATTAAGAGTGGTTTGGCGATAGGGGGAGAATTGTTCACAAACACGGCGTGTCCTGTGTGCCACGGCCTGTTGAGGCAGAGGCGAGCATGACACCACCCTGACCTTAGGCAGCCTCTTCACTCGCCTGCATCTTATATTCACTTAGATCCCTGACTAACGGGTGGGAGGGGATGGAACCCTGGGAGGAACAGAAACCAGAGGTCTGGGCTTGGCAGGACCCTCCCTGTTAACCTCAGAACTGCCAGGGTGTCATCTTGGTTTCCTGTCACTTGCCAGAAGGAGTGGGATTTCAACTGGTTTCTCAATGGGGCAGATCCAGTGGCCTTTGGGTGGGTCTGACCCAGGTTGGTGCAGCGGGAATGTGCCCAATGTTGGGGCTGCCCTAGGGCCTGCTCAGGGTATGGGAAGGTCAGGGCCACCTGGTGGACTTGCCCTGCCCTGCTGATGACAGTGGGATCGAGGGCCAGTGGTGGTGGGAGGGGCCCAGCCTTGCCGGGACGTTGGGGTTCTAGAAAGCATGCATCTTGTGGGCTTTGTTGTCAAAGGTTTGTGGAGCATCACCCTTCTGCTCCCTCAGCCCTGGCTTTGGGGGCTTTCTGTCAGGCCCACAAGTCCCAAGGCTGTTCAGGAGAAGACTCACCTCTTAGCCCAGGGCCCAGCTGGTCAGGGAGGATGGACGTGAAATGGGGAGGGGGGGATGGGCAGTGATTTCAGCCGAATGTTACTGCCAGCTATAGTAGTTAGTTTTTTGTTTTATTTTTTTTTACTTTAAAGCAAAATCATAATGCTAGCCAAAGTCAAGCCTTCTCAGTAGCTAATGATAGCGAATGTGATCTTTCAATTCACAGACAATGATGTACTTAAACATGCGGGGGAAATTATAATAAAAAGAGAGTAACCTCTTGATTAACAGCTGACATTCGTTGGAA
The DNA here is from genome assembly GCF_004348235.1 of Phoca vitulina. Classification (NCBI taxonomy): domain Eukaryota; kingdom Metazoa; phylum Chordata; class Mammalia; order Carnivora; family Phocidae; genus Phoca; species Phoca vitulina. Next base: position 5,884,108 of record NW_022589745.1, on the reverse strand, counting down.
GGATCCCAGAACATTAAAACAACTTTACAACTCCTGTTATTCTGCAATAAGAAACGATATATCAGTGCTCTGTATTTTAGTCCTTACAACACATTCACAGGTTTGGGGTCCCTCACCCCTTTTCACCAATGGGGAAACCAGGTTGTGAGGAGTTGAAGTCAAATGCTCCCAGCCGGGAATCAGCAGGGCCAGGACGGAGCCACAGGATTATCGGTGGGAAGGGTCCTCAGGTCTCTGTCCCCAGCCTCTCTTCCTGGGGGGAGTCAGGCACACAGAAGCCCGCAGGGGAATTCTTTGCACAGGGAGAGTGGATGGTAGGTCCTGTCCTCAAGCAGACATAAAACAGAGCCTCAGAGTGGGGGAGAAACTTGCTCCAGCAAAGCCAGTTCCTGCTTCTTCACTCTAGATCTCCCCAGCAAAGCCCTCTGGATCAAAGCCAGGGCTCTGCCCACCTGAGCACGCGGCTCAGGGACGTGGGCACCTGCTACACAGAGCACCCTGTTTCCATCTTCAGCGGTGGGCACTTGCCTCACTACCAAAGGGCTTACCATGTTTTTCCTTTGCTTGTTTGAGAGAAGAGTACGGTTTCTTCAGGTCTTTTGCTCAAATCTCTTGTACTGTATGGTATCCCGACATCCTCCTTGAAAATTTTAGGAAAGAGCCCTGGTCTTTGGGATGCTTGGAATTCCTTTCTGCTACATCTTGGGCCTCCTCTCGTTGGCTCAGAACCCCCCTAACTGGCAAGAAGGAATATAAATGAGTTGTTTGATGACTTCACATATTTCTTGCACACTTGCTGGTGCTACCATGAGGGGTGTGGAAGGGCCTGGGAAGTGTAAGACAATTATAATCCTGGGGGTGGTTCAGTGTGGTGGGAAAGAGGGGGATACAAACCATGTCTTAGGAATGCAGAGTGGGGAGGGGAGAATCTTAGCAAACTGTGAAGTTGCTGGGTGCGATGATATTTTGAAACATTAATTGAGGTTTCCTTTTTCACCCCAGATTTCTTTGTTCCTTTTGCTGTTTTTCCCACTCAAACAGTAGCTTTCTGTGCACCATCTCAGGTAAGAGAGCAAGGGCAGAAAGGAGAACAAAGAGCAGTCCCATGTGGCTGCCCAGACCCCTCTCTAGAGGATGCACTTGCACCTGCTTGCTGGGAACAAAGGCTGCGGACGGCTCACACCTGAGCTCTTTGCTGGATGTCACCCTCTGCTGCCGGGACCTGCCTCGCTCAAGGTTACGTGCCTACGGATGACACCCATGCTCATTTCACTGACCAAGGCAGGAAAACAAAAGCTCGGCCCCCTCATCCAATTCGAGCCAAACCTGATGGGCTAGTTCAACTCCAGAGCACCTCTTAGGTTGGCCGGGGGATGGCCTCAGTTGCAACTTCACTGCGAGTCAGCTTCTCCTACTGAAAATTCCTGTCTGTCTTCTTTCCAGGTGAACATCTCAGGAACACTCCCTGATAAACCTGCATGCATTTTCCATCTCAGACAGTTTCCAGGAAACCTCTAAGGTGGTTGACACAGGACCAGGCTGTGAAAAAGTGGACTGACTCTAAATGGAAATTTGGAGAGGAGCATGGGGCTAGCAGACGGCGAGGGCCATGTCCCTGGTGGTGAGTGGGGCCCAGATGGCTCTGGAAAGGCTCTAGGAAGATGGTGAGTAGGAAGCCCGTGGGGCAGGGCGATGACAGTTGAGTGCTCCTCAGGTTGAAGAGAGCGGGAGGCTCAGGGGAGGCTTACTGCTTTAAGGCAAACTGTGAAAGCCCAAGTACCTCCTTGGCAGCTTGTAAGAAAACTCCAGTGTTCTCCAGCTGGAAAGCAGGTCAGCTGGAGTGCCAGTTGTTATCTTAAGTAATGCGTCTTAAGAGTTTTGGAGAAGGTGAAATCCTCAGGCCTCCAAAGTCAGGGTCCTGATAGGGAATAAGTGGGACCCCGATACTTGGGACGGGTACCTGGACAGTTGAGAACTTTGCACCCTTATGTTCCCTGGAATTCTCCGGGGCTGCAGAAGTGATCTACTCCTTACCCCATGTAGAAGATTGTTGATTCCCCTTTCTTGAAGATCCTAACGAGGCCTCAATTAAGGCAAGTATCTTACAAGACAATGCTTGCCCTCTCAGAATCTAGCCCCATATTCCTTCCTGGCAAGCAGATGAATGACAAGGGCCAAAATCTCAGTACAGTGTGACTAGGTCTGAGCTGGGCAGGCAAAGGGAAAAGGGGCTTATATGGAAAAGGAGCTGTAGGATCTATCTGACATGTCCCAGAAACCAAGAGAATAGTCATAGGATCAAGTCAAAGAATATAGAATATAAAGTTGAATAGGGAGAGTTTAGTGATAAGTGAGCACTCTGCCTTGGTGCAGGACTTCACATCTTGGCCAGAATCCCTGGAGGCAATGCTAACACTCTGCTAGGATGGTGCCCGAAAGCCTGGAGGTAGCAAGGACCCACACTCAGGCAAATGGTGGAGGAAGGGACCAAACAGCTCCAAGAATGGTCATGTTATAGTGGAACATATAGAACATATAACATATAGTTATATGTTCCCGAGATGGCTGGAAGATTTCCCGTTTACAGAGGAATGCACTGGTGGAAAGTGGCCCCAGCATCAATGAGAAGTTCAGGAATGGCTATGCTCTGTGGGCCAGAGCTGAAGACAGATGTGACATCACAGAGCGGGTTCTTGGGAACAATGGGGACGATAGAGGTCAGGTGCTGTTTTCCTCATCAGAAGGAAGGTGTAGACAAAGATCCCAATGAGAGGCAAGATCAGTGGAGCACCTAGGGAGTATCTTGCCCTGCAGAGAGCTATAGAGATGGTCATTAGATACATTGATCCTAGAAGTAAGATAGATAGGCAGCTGATGAGGGTATTGCTTAATTGATACAATTAAAAAAAACCATGTATGGGTGATTAAGAGGGTTAGCAAAACCACCCCAGCAATAGTCAGGATCTCTTGCCTAGTTGAGCTAATTCTCAGACCCAGGCCCCTAGATTGAAGGGGAAACAGAGTTCCTCCCTGGACCCTACAACATTACAGCAGGTGTGTTTGGCAACACTTCCCATGGTTCTTCTCCAAAAGGGACCTAGGCCATTTGTGCAGGCAAATTCACAATGCGGAAGGAGGAATACCTAAGCTTTTTGAGGAGTATCAAACTGACATTGAGACTTGGAGACTCAAAGTGCCACCATGGCCCCCCTGTTGGAGAACAGACCAGGAAATCAGGTGATGCAGTCAAATGCCCTACCACCGAGCTATACCCCCCAGGAAATCAGGTGATGAAAGGTATCTGGGCTCAGGTTCAACTCACAGTCCCTGAACCTAACTTGTTGTCATTTCCCTCAAGTGCGGGAATAGATACCCTCAGACTTGGCAGAGTCTGCCCATTGGTTCCTTTGCTTAGAATAAAGAGATGTTGAAGAGGGGCATGCCGTTTTCCCCACTAGGGCGTAAGTCATAATGTGATCATTATGTGATAAATGTGATCACATGCCATGTTGAGGCAGGAATGCTGGGAATGAGCGCCACTCTCAAAGACAGAGAATGTGGGGGTTGTGCTCCTTGTCACAGCCCCATTTAATTTGTCAGTCTGGCCCCTACACAGACTAGATGAAGAATGAAAGAGGACAGAGCACTTCCCCAAAGTGAATCAAGCAGTAGTTCCCCTCGCAGCTGCTCTGCCAGAAGTGGTTGTTTGTTTGTTTGTTTGTTTGATTGGTTGGTTGGTTGGTTTTCACTAACAGATATTAACATAGTCTTTGGCCTATGGAAGGAAGCCATTGATTGGGGAATGTGTTCTTTTCCATCCCTGAGAAGATCAGTAGCAGCTCAGACTCACCTAGAACAAAGGATACTTTTATAGTCCTGCTCCAGGTCCATGTTACCTCTCCCATTCTTCACTCTATGAATAGTCTGAAGCCACCTGGACTCTCTGGACATTCCAGAATATCGCATTTATCTACTACATCAATGCTCATGCTAATTGGATGAGATAAACAAGAAGCAGTAAGTCAGTGGAGGGCTTGGCAACACACAAGGACATTAAAGGCTGGGAGATCAACCCCATGAAGACTCAGAGACCTGCCACATCAGTGACATTCGTAGGAATCCAGAGACTTGGGGTTTCCTGAGATAGCCCCTCCAAAGTAAGGAAGGATTGCATCTCATACCTTCCACCATTAAAAAGAAGCACAATGCTTAGTAAGCCTGTGGATTTTGTAGGCAGCACGTTCTGCCCCTGTAAATACGGCGTCAGCCCATTTTCTGGGTGATACGGAAGGCTGTCACCTCTGAGTAGGACTCAGGAAGGAGAGAATCTGCAGCAGGTCAGGCGGCAGTGTAAGTGATCCTGTTCTTTGTGTCGTACAACCTGGCTGACCCTATGGTCCTCACTGGTAGGAATGGTATGGCATGGCAGATCTTATGGTGCTACAGAGATGTGAGAGGGGGAAAAACATCACGGGGAGCTTACGGCAAGCCCTGGGAGAGTCACAAGTTAACTACTGGCATTTTGGAGAAAGGCCATGTCATCAGGAACTGAAAGGTATTCATCATTTGAAAAGTAGCTCTTAGCAAGATTCTCGGCCCTGGTAGAGTTGGAACATGTTACTATGGGATGTTAATTAACTACATGGCCAGGCTGGGCTCTGTGAGATTCACTGACTTATAAGATTGGGTGGACTCATGATAAGGGGAAGTGGGATATCCAGGCCTGGGCATAAGCAGGGTCAGAGTGAATGAGGAAGTTGCACAGTTAGCTGGGCCCCTTACCATCCACTACTGTTTTCTGGTATTTTTCTCTCAGCTCACACCGATGGTCCCCTATGGGGCCAGGGTGACTTGATTCGCCGGTGCATGTCAAAAATGGACTGCAGTTACACCACTCAGGGATGGCCTTGGAAGATGGCAGTCAGGAGAAATCCTCCAGGGGACATATGTCTGGGTAGGTCATCTGGTCATCCACTCTGTAGGGAAAGAGAGATGACCTGAGATAAGAATATGTGCCATGTTATACTCATGGCAAAGTGCATGAACAGGGTGAATATTCCAGAAAGAAAGATTGGCATAGGGAGGACAAGAAGAAGCTTGAAGATGGGCTTACAGGAGTGAGTACAGTGCAAAGATATGCATATCACATGGTAATGCCCAGCAAAGTGCATTCATCATGGAAGAGGTAGCAAAGAAACAAATAGAATGACTGGCATCAGCCTGTCATCAGCCACCCCCGTGCAGGTACAACAGATGCCACAGTGGCAGAGATGAAGGCTACATGTGAGCCTATTGGTACGAGCTTCCATTTACCAAGGCTACCTAGGTTCTGTTGCTGCTGAAGGCCTGATCTGCTAGCCTCAGAGACCAGTCATGGAGCCCCCAGTGCAGGTAATAGACATTTGGTAAAAAATTGACTACAGGGATCTCTTCTACCATGGAAGGGATACAGATGAATCTTGACTGGGGTCATCAGATAGTCTCAGCATAGGTTTGCCTTTCCTTCCTGCAGGGCTTGGGGCAGCACCACCACCCACCACCACAGGATTCCACATACTATCAGTTCAGGCCAAGGGACCACTTTATCGCAATGGGGCTTCAGTGGTAGGCACATGACCATGAGAGGCACTGTTTTCATCACATATGACATCACCTAGAAGCTGCCAGCCTGCTAGAGAGGTAGAAAAACCTCTTATGAATATAGCTAAGGTTTAGAAGTAATGCCTCATGAGTGTGGAGCATGATCCTCCGGGACACAGAATGCATGGCATGTTGACGAGGCTGTGCCCCTGACGGGTAGAGTACGTGGCTCTGAGAACCAGAAGTTAGTAGTAGGAGCGGTCTTACTCACCATTGCTCCCAGTGACCAACAGAGGGAACTGTGCTTTCTGTCCCTGCCATACTAGGTTCTGCGGCATCCAGGGGGAGAATACCTCCACCAGAGGATACAGTAGGACTGTTACTGAATTTTATTTTACACCCACCACCTGATCAATTGACAATTGACCAGCAGACAAGAAGAACTTTTATCCTGGCAGGCATAACTGACCCTAATCATCAGGGGGAGGTAGGGTTGTAGATGGATGCACAATGAGGCCAAGGAAGAACGTGTTTGGTGCTCTGACGTTGCTCCAGGGAGTCTCTTGGTGCTCCTACTGCAGGTGGACAAGTACAGGAGTCATATCCAAAGAAGAGAGTGAGAACCAGGGGTAAAGCCCCTTCAGAGATCCTGTCTGGGTCACCCTACCAGGCAACTTGCCTAGCCCAGCAGAGGCACAAGCTGAAGGAGTGGGGAATCTTGACTTGGTGGTGGAGGAGGGGATGGTGAGTGTTAGTGACAGCTTGAGATCAACTGTGGCAGTGGGGGCTGTTGTTTATCTGAATAACCTTCTTCTCTATGCTTCCCAGGTAAAGAGTCCAACCAAAATCCCGGAGGAACTTCCGTGATGGGGCACACTCATAAGAAGCGAGTGAATCCATAGTGGGTGTGGACTGCAGCAGGCACCATGGGGCTCTTCAGGGCCTGGGCATCCACCACTCAGCTGCCTCGCCGGGAATGGCCTTCAGCCACAGGGACGTGCCTGAGCTCACCTCCCAGAGCACGGTCCCCATCCGATTACTGGCTGACTTGGGGGTCCAAAGGCCTGGCCTGCTTGCCTCAGCTGGGGAGAGACCTGGGAGGACATCTCCAGCTCCCGAGCTCTCTGCAGATGGCTGAGGTCCAGATGTAATCTTGTTGAGAGTTGTCTCTTCCGGGGCCCAATTCCACCTCCCTCCCCTTCCTCAAAGATGTGTCTTCTGAGAACACTCCCCAGTAAATCCTCTTGCCACAGCTTCGCGTCTCAGACTCTGTTTCCATGAACACGACTCTGTTTCTGGAACACGAGCTGACTTTTCAGTTCCAAAGCCAAGGGCTTTAGGATATTGGAAAGGCCTCATGGAATATATAAGGTTTTGGGGAAAAAAATAAGTAAGAGTAACAATAGCTTCTCCCAAACAAAACCGAAACAACACAAAAAATAAAATTAGGGCAAAAAACTTCCCCAGTAAATTTTCTTTTATTGTTATATTGTAACCCCCTTTATCCCTAACGATGTTCTTACTCTAAAATCTACTTTTTCCCCCTGATAATAATATAACTATTCTGGTTTTATTGGTAGCATTTGCCTAAAAAGTCCAAAAAGCTTCAGTCTACGGATTTTGTTTTAGTTAATGTTAATCTGGGTAGAAAGCTTATTTTTTCATGACAAATTCTTGAAGGCATGCCCTGCTCCCAGCACCATGGTGGTCGTCTGTGGGCCTAAGTGTGGGGTCTGCCCCCCTCTCCCTCACAGGGGGCTGGAGTCCTTCAGGCTCCCAGCTCTGTGAAAGGGTTTCCTGCCATGGGACCAGGGCTTTTCATAAAAGGCCCTAAAGATGAAAGTTCACCAGATTTGCTCTCAGGGCAAAAGTGATTTCATTACTACGTTTCTCACTTCCAATGTCCCCATAGATTTTGACTTGGTAATTCATAAAGATGCTTTTAAGAATGAAAAAATAGATATATCCAGAGTTCTTAGCTGTTTTCAGGATTTAGTCTGAACACTGGGCCTGCTATGTTCCTGGAAACAGAACTCCTAGAAGTACATTTTTTAAGAAAGAAATTATTGGTAATGGTGGAATTTTACCATCCACTCACTGTGCATATGCAAAGAACTTGTTTAGCATATGTGACGGAAATATCCACTTTACCACTGGCATGACGGATTATAGGATTCTAAAGCTCCATCCTGTTCATTTTAATTCACTTTGTAAGACAGAGAGAGAGAGAGAAATCCTTCACTATTTATTGGATGGGTGTATGTTACTAAACAGTTTCAATAATTGATTTGCATTTTACAGTCAAGACAATAAATCTGCAAGTAAATGAAAGCCACTTACATGACTGTTTCGTGGAACAAATATGTAAGATGTGAATATTTATGATGGTAAATCAGATTAAGTTGCTGAACACTTTTTTCTCATCTGTCACCAATGATGCAAAGCTCGAGGAGTAAGCTATCAAGTTTTTGTAGTGTGTTTTGATTAAATATAAATAAACGAATCACATTTTTGCCGTTATAAACTAGTTCATCAAATGGGGGAGGCAGTGCAAACAGCCTTCTCTAGAAACATATGGTTAGCAGTGTAGGCTTATGAAAATCGTGTCATAGTTCAACATTTAAATTAAGTACAACCTCCAAAGGCTAAGAAATGATAACAGATTTTATAGCACTGATGGTAAAGCTTCATGTTGATTTAAAAAAAAAAGAACTATGAAACTCAAAACTAAGTTTTAATGTCTCCAAATTGTCCCCAAAGAACCTTGAGTTTGTTGTTACTCATTAATGTTTTAGGACTGTCCTTCCTGCTGTCAAAGTTCTAAAAACAGGCTTTGCCTTTAGGATTCTTTTCTTTTTCACCAAAATACAGGTGTGACATTTAGGACAATTTGTAAGTTTTTTGCTAGGGAACATAAAAGAAAACCCATCTTTTATTCTCCTTCTGCCTGGACCTGCTGATGCTCCCGCTGTGGAGTCTGCACCGAGGGAACATTCCGTGGGAGCCTGGGACCTCAGGGAAGCTGAGGACATGGACACTCGTGGAGTCCTTGCTTTTACAACGGGTGGGTGTTGAATCCCATATTTGCTCCGCCAAGGGCGATTTCACGACTTCTTTGTTCCTCCCCAGCCTTCACCCATTCCTTCCCCATCTCTGCCTTCTGAGTCGATGAGCCCAGTTTCCCTGAGCTGGTAGAGGCTCAAGGAGAGGCTCCATCTCCCCACTCATGTCATCCCACCTGGGTGCTGCCCATCTCCCTTCCACAGGCGCTCTGCAAGGCCAGTGTCCTGGATGGAGTGTGTCCTGGGTATTTTCCCGCCAGCCCATTAGGGCTTCCCCTACAAGGTCCGGCCTTCAGTTTCTGTTGGGCTCTTTCCATTAGCATTTGGACTCAGCTGAAGGAAAAACACAAGCCACACTGGCCACCCCTCTAGCTCCTTGCAGGAATCTCAGTGACCCAATCTCTATTCTCCACCACCTCGCCTCTCCTCCCCTCTTTAACCCCCTCCAGTCAAAGCTGGAGATCTAGGAAGCTACTTTGTCACCAGCCACCTTCATCTGAGCAAACCCAGCGGTCAGCTCTTTCTCCCCCTGGACCGTATCTCGCAGCGTTGTTTCATACATGGGTCCCCTCCTTTCTTTTGGGGATGCTCTCACCGCTGGACTTGTGCAGCGCAAACAGCCTCCTGCCTGCCGCCCTCCCTGGGCTCCCGGCTGCTGATTCCCAGACATCATACGCGATTCCCTGTATTAATTGCCCGCTGTGAGAAATTGCCACAAACCTAGTGGCGTAAGCAGCAGGAGTTTATGACCTTACAGGTTTGTGGAGTACAAGTCCAACACGGGTCTCTCTGGGCTAAAATCAAGGTGTGGATGGAGCTGCATTCTTCTGGAGGCCCCTGGGGAGAATCGGCTCCCTTGTCTTGTCCAGCGTCTATAGGTCGCCCACACTGCTTGACTTCTGACCGCTTCCTCCAACTTCAAAGCCAACAACATGGCATCTTCTCTCCTGCTTGAACTCTGCTTCTGTTCTTGCATTTCTCTCTGACTCTAGCGCCTCTGCTTCCATCTGATAAGGACCGTTGTACATTTGGCTCACCCAGACAACCCAGATCGTCTCCCCGTCTCAACATCTTTACCTTCATCTCATCTGCAAAGTCCCTTTTCCTCTGTGAGATACTATATTCACTGGTTCTGGGGATTAGGATGCGGTCATCTTTGGTCAGGGGTGTTTATTTAGCTCACTCCCCCTTCTCAGGTTCCCCCCTTAATTTTGGAGCACCCCAAACTTGGCCCTTTGTCTGCTTCTCTTCTCCATCCGTACTCTCAGAGAAGATCTCACTGAGGTTTCAAATGCCATCTTTAAGTCGATGACTTCCAATTTCTATTTCCAGTCTTGAACTCACCTCTGAGCTCCAGGTTTGAATCTGCATGCAATCTCCCTACATTGTCCATACAACTCACTTGGACAGTTAATAATGACTTCAAATCTGCCAGAGCCACAAAACACTCTCTATTTCTCCCCTAAACCTGTTGTTGTTCTTAAGCCTCTTTCAGTAAATGGCTCCATCATCTGTTTTGTTACCAGATCAAAAACCCAAGAGCCATTCTGTGTTCTTCTTCTTCTTTTTTTAAAGAATTTATTTATTTGAGAGAGTGAGCGAGAGAGTAAGAGAGCGAGAGCGAGAGAGCATGAGTGGGGGGGAGCAAGGAGAGAGAAGCAGACTCCCCACTGAGCAGGGAGCTGGACGTGGGGCTCGATCCCAGGACCCTGAGATCATGACCTAAGCCGAAGGCAGACGTTTAACAGACTGAGCCACCCAGGATCCCCTGTATTCTTCTCTATTTTACCCCCTTCCATAACTAGTCTATTGGCAAAACATTCCTGCCACCATCGCCCTATTCCAGACTCCACCATGGCCAGCCCGGGCTCATGAATTAACCTCCTCACTAGTCCATTGGATCTTTCTCCCTCTCCAATCTACCCTCCACCTAAGAGCCAATTTTCAAAACAACATTGTTATTACCAAGGATTTCAAGTGATCTAAAAAGGACAGAGAACAATAAAATGAACATCCAGGTAGTTATCGTCCAGGGGTGACCAGGTTGACATTTTGCTTCATATACTTTTTTTTCCCAAGAAGTAAAAGGTCATATGTTTGTGAAATCTTCTGTTTACACCCTTTTAGTCTGTTCCCCTTCCTTGTTCCACTCCCTGAAGGACACCGCCATCCTGCAAATGTCGTGTGCCCTTCCTCATGTGCATTTATACTGTACCATATGTACGTATTCATAAAGGATGAGTAGGATTGTGTGACATGTCTTTATGTTTTACCAAAGTGTCTTCCATTTTATAAAATGTTTCTGTCACTTAACATTAGTGTTATATTTAAAATGTATTATTTATTTATAAATAAATAAATATGTATTATTTATTTATAATAATAAATTAAATAATTATAAATAAATAAATAAATAAATAAATAAATTCTTTGTCCCTGACTTCTGATGCCTAGGTCCCTCACCCGCCTTCAAAAAGAATTCTGTTAAGTCAGTTTAGCAAGAATCCCCAACCTCTGATGTCCCCTTAGTAATTTTCCATCCACTGATTCTGCACCCCCTGCTTCTTGGCTATAAATGCCCATTGTCTTTGCTATGTTCAGAGTTGAGTCCCATCTGTCTCCCCTAATGTGATAGTCTTGACACCTATTACAGTAGTCCTGCATGAAGTCTTCCTTATAGAAGGGGGGGCAGAGGGAGAGGCAGAAAGAGATTCTCAAGCAGATTCTGCACTGAGCGCAGAGCCAAGGCGAGGCTCAATCTCACAACCCTGAGATCATGACCTGAGCTGAAATCAAGAGTTGGACGCTTAACTAACTGAACCACCGAGGTGCCCCAGGTTCATTTATTTTAGTAACATTTAAATAGCTCATTTAATAAAATAAGCATAGGTATATCATTATATGAACATAGCGCAATAGGGTAAATCATTTTCCTATTGTTAGAGATGTACTAGCAAAATTTTGCTAGTGAAATACTACAACAGTGAACATCTATGTGTATAGATCTTTTTGCACATGTATGAAAAATTGTTGTATAAAAGTTGTAAATGTGAAAGTAGGTAAGTTTATTGATCTTTTTGTCAAATGTTAGTGTTTTTGTAACTTAAGAAATCTCTTCCCAATGTCATGAAGAGAATCTTTATATTTTTTTTCCAAAATTTTTTTTTAAATTGAGGTCTTTAGTCATTCTGGAATGTGCATGTGTGTGTATGTATGGGGGTGTGTATGTTTCGTATGGTTAGCCAATTGTTCCATTCCCACTTAATGACTATTCTAGCCTTTACCTACTGAATTTTAATGCCATTTTGTAGAATACCATGTTTCTAAAAGAGATGCTATAGCAGAGATTGTAGAGATACAACCTGGTTGCAAAGCCCAGCTCCATTACTTAACAAGGATATCATCTTCATCAAGTTGTATAATCTTTCTGCATTTCTATCTTAGTCCCTCTTATCTGCAAAAAGGAGGTAATATTAATAAATACCTTTTGGGGGATTAAATGAGCAATACTGCACTTTGATTCCTCCATGCAGAACCTAACATATAATAAATACTCATTAATATTAACTTTCATATTTAAATTATTATTATTTTTATTTTATGTGTGAGTCTCTTTCAGGGCAGGTAATTTGATTATTATAGCTTTATGGTAATCTTGATATCTGTGTGGCCAAATACTGCTATTTGTCAGTTTGTTAGGTTCTGAGAAAAGCAATATGGAGATTTTGATTAAAAATGAATTGAATTTTCAAATTAGTTTGAGAGAATTGACATATATTACTGAGGCATTCTACACGTGAACATGACATATTTCTCTATTCCCTATTTCGGTCTTCGTGTCTTTGAATAGCGATGTATAATGTTTCCCATAAATGTTTTATACATCTTTTGTTAGATTATTTTTAGACACTTTATATTTTGTCATTACTGAAGAAAAGAGCATTTTTTAACTTTTAAAAAATTGTATGAGCTACTGCTAGTATTGATTTTTAAAATTGGTTTTGTATTCCGGCAACCTCATAACTAATAATTTATTGTGGTCTTCTGGGATTTTTTCTAACATCTTGTCTACTGCTTCCTACTCATTCTGTTCCTTTTCTTTTTAAAAGTGTATATCTTTATGATGGTAATCACTGAAATTTATAGAGTGTTTTTAGAGTGTTAGACTCTTCTCAGCACCTTGCATGTACTAGCTCTTTCCATCTCATGATATCTCTATGAGGTCAATATTATCATTATTCTTATTTTATTGGTAGTGTTAGAGAGACAAATGTTCTGCTGCTTATAAAACTATAAGGAAGACTTCATGCAGGACTACTGTAATAGGTGTCAAGACTATCACATTAGGGGAGACAGATGGGACTCAACTCTGAACATAGCAAAGACAATGGGCATTTATAGCCAAGAAGCAGGGGGTGCAGAATCAGTGGATGGAAAATTACTAAGGGGACATCAGAGGTTGGGGATTTTTGCTAAATTGACTTAACAGAATTATTTTTGAAGGCGGGTGAGGGACCTAGGCATCAGAGGTCAGGGACAAAGAACATCAGGTATGGAAGGTGAGGATTCTCGCTAAATTGACTGAGCAGGATTCTTGCTATAAGTGGAGTAGGTAGGCCCAAGAGAGCCTGACTCAAGATCAAGCACAGGGTCTTTGTCAGGTGGCAATTGGGGTAGAGGGAATTTGAGTAGGCCCAAGATAGCACAACTAGTAAGAGGCAGAGTGTGAAACACTGATAGTTTGGCTCTAGGGTCAACGTTTTCCATCCCTCTGATACAAGCAGTAGAGGTGGCTATGTGGACTATTGCCTTCTTCCTGATGTTGATGGGAATGAGGCTCAGTTTGCACTATTTAGTATGATACTGAAAGTTTGGCTAAATGCCATCTACATGGTAAGGGAAATTCTTGTATATTGCTAAGAAATTCTTTTCTTAATCTTAAAGAAATTTTGAATTTTATTTAATAATGTTTCTACATCTCTTGAGCTAATCTGATGAATTTTTTTTCCCTTAAATCTATTAATGTGGTGAAATTACACTGATAGATTTTCTGATCTGAACCATCCTTGTATACCCAGGATAAACCCCAATGGGTCACAGTAGACATAAATTTATCATAAATATTGTCAGTTAGCGTTGATTTTTTAAAACATAGTTCCAGGTTTTTTGTTTTGTTTTGTTTTAACAGAGTACTTGAGAAGCTGCCAGCCGAGTGCTTTTGTGAATGAAAAGCACTAAAGTATCATCATCCATTGCTAAGAAAGGTAAGAAAGGAAGCCCTTGATTCTTTACAATTTAACATTAACTCAATGTTTATGTTAATCTATGTTGATTTTTTATTTTATCACCAGAAAGTTGAGTCCAGGGGCGAAGAGCTTACCTTAATGTTTAAAGACTTGCTTGGTTAGCTCCCCTGTGTGTTGACCACATAATGTGGGAACTATAAGGGCAATCTTACTACTTGCTCTCTTTTGTGGAAGTTGTACAAGCACTCTGGGTTTGTATGTCCTGACCATATAATAAACTCTGAAGGGACCTGTTGTTGTGTCACTTAGTTGGAGAGGTCCCTGTAGCACAGGGTCAGGAGTCCTACAGTTTGGGGTTTGGAAGATTAAAGGCTTCCCTCTGAGGTAATGGCCAATGATGTATGACCAGCATATCCTTGAACCCTCCGCATTGTTGGCTGTAAAGTGGGCACAAAGGCAATCACCATCCAGCCTAACATGTAACTGCCTTTGAAATTAAATGAGATGGGGATTGTACATAAAAGCCCTTCGAAAGTCACTCTCTACATGCGAGATGCCACATTCACCGTGGACTTGGTCAGTGGGAGGAAAAGCAAGCAGCTTGATGGCCAGGGCTCAGGTCCACCTACAGGTACTTCTTCTCCACACTCCTATTGACTTCTTTCCGCAGCTCTCCGCCTGCCGCAGTCTCTGCTCCTGAGTAGGCAGGGGGCTGAGAACACATGATTTCATTCATTTTGCAAAAAAAGGTCCCAAGATGGAAATCCTGGTCCTAAGATTGAAATCCTGGTGCTTGCTCTTCTGGTTGGATTTGGGCCCTGTGAGTTGAGTTGATCAGTTTCCATAACCTATAATTATCTTTCTCCTTTTTTCCTATTCCTTTTCTTTTCTCCTTCTAAAGCACATTTGTGGGGCGCACGTGGCAGTGTTCTGCCTTTGAGCTGCCTTCCCCTGGGGCCCCAACCCTTCCTGGGCCCAATTCCTATCTTTCTGAGAATGTCCCACTCTGGTTTGGCAGCTGGGATTCTTATAAAGGGGCTCAATTTTATTAATTCCCATGTTCCAGTTTTGTTTGTTCAAAGGGAAAAAGGAATTAAAAGAAATTCACTTTGCAGTTGAAAATCACGATGAGGCTCATAGTCCAGAACCACTTGGCACAGGAAACATCCCCATCTCTGCTTAGATGTACACAGACCAGGATTCTCTCCATCCTGCCCCCTTGCTTTTTATTTTCCAGTGGTTGGAATAATGCTCCCAGAAATCTGCTATGATGGAGGGTTACCTAGGTACTGAAGAATACCTGCTATCTTGTGAGCCTTCTTCTAATTGTTTTTGTTATGATTAATGTCATTATGGTATCAGTGTGTTTTAATGGGGACGTTTGTCTTCTTGCTGTTTGTGTATGTCATCTGAAGTGGAAAAATATGGAAACAGAAGGGCGCATGTCTTTACAAGTGCGTTTGGAGCCTAACCAAATGGTGCATTTCTCTTCGGATGCTTTCTGATTTTCAGTCTGGGAGTTTCAGACTAAAAATAGGATGCTTTCTTTTTGCAAAGGGCTGCTGATGTGACTCCTTCACGGGCTGGTTCTATCGGTACAAAAGGCAACTCCTGGGCTTGGGTGTATTGACTCATTAGTCATTAAGGAATTTACTCCTTGGCACTAAAGAATAATGTAATGCAGGTTTAATTAAAGCAAAAGCTTAAAGTTGATGTTAATTTAATAGTACAGTCAACTTTCAATTATCCTTGATGCTGAAAGAGGGGGTGGATTTGATAATTCAAATTAACAAAAAGCCTAGAATACATTATACTTTTTCCCCCTAAATAGATCAGGATTTGCTGCTCTAATTTTGCTACAAGGGGCTCATGTTGAAATGATCATGAAAGCCAATTTTGGGGAAAGCAGGCCATTGGCATGAGGAAGAAAGGTCATGGCCTGCCAAGAATGCATTAGGTACTTTACCTTGTTAGTTTTTGAAAATGTCACAACTACCTGTGAGGAAGGTACCACTAAACCATAGTTTATAATTAAGGAAACAGAGGCAGTGTTGAAAGACTTGTCCAAGGTCATTTACTAGAAATTAGTGTAATAAGTGTTTCTGTGTTTCACAATCCAACCCATGTATTGAACAGAGAGGAAAACAATGTTTTAATCTAAACCTGAATTGCAATGTCTTCTATACTTCAGAAAATAGTGTAAATTCTCTTCTGAATATATGGCATTTTCTTGTCAAGCAAAATTCTTGCTTGGGATAACAGCATGGTTTGGAAGAAAACAGCAAAACAGTTTTTCACCACAAATGGACAAATGAGGGTGGGGGTGGGCAGAGAGGCCTGTGCAGGTGAGGATACTTCTTATTACAGGGTTGATAGAACTTTTGAGAACAACGGCATCTAAAAAGTCAATATTTATGCTACTGGCAGGGAAGTTCTTTGATGGATCAAAATGCCTTTCACTCCAAATCTTCAGCTAGCTGTGCCAGGTACAAATACCAGGTATTAGTGCTAGTGGGCTGTTTTGGGGTAGAGGAAAGAGAATGTGCTGGGAGGTGAGCAGTGGACAGAGTTATATATTAGTCAGGGTTCTCCAGGGAAACAGAACTAATAGGAGATAGATATATACGTGCAGACTTGTTATCAAGAACTGGCTCATGTGATTATGGAGGCTGAGGAGTCCCACAGTCTGACGGTGTAACTGTGTCTGAGTCCAAAGGCCTGAGAACCAGGGACGCCAATGTGTAAACCCCCATCAGAGGCAGAAGATGAGATGAGATGTCTTGGCTAAAACAGTGAGGCAGGAAGAAAGGGACCGCTTCCTCCTGACTCCATCTTTGTTCCATCCAGCCCTTCAGTGGACTGCATGACGCCCACCCACTTTGGGGAGGGCAATCTGCTTTACTGAGCGCACCAATTCAAATGTTAATCTCAACTGAGAACATGCTCACAGACACACCCAGAATGATGTCTAATCTGGGTTCGTGGCCAGTCAAGTTGACATATGAAAGGAGCCATCATAAACTTCCTGTGAGAAAGTAAGCTACAGGGAATTAAAAGTCTCCTTGGGGAGGTTCCGATGCTCTCTGGGCTGTGAACAGTGAGTCAAAGTCCCTTTATGTAAGTCTTCAAGGGCAGGATTAATTCAGTAGGCATATGGCTTATGTTTTACTGACAGCCTGACAAAGTAACTGGTTATCAGCAGCCAATCAGCCAGCAGATTTAGAGCTCTGTAGATGCCACCCTATCACATCCTAGAATCTTGCTACTCAAAGTGTGGTTCCAGGGCCAGAGCTCCTTACAAGTGTAGACTCTCAGATCTACCAAAGCGGAATCTTTATGCAAACAATCCCCAGAATTTCTCCAGATAATTGATCTGCACATGGAAGTCTGAGAAGGAGTGGCCTGAAACATACCACGGGGTAAAATGCAGAGAGGTATGAGTAGAAGGCTGGAGTGAAGGTCACAATGGGGAAACTGAATTGGTATTTTCAGATATTTGCCAGGTATCACTTATGGTAATTAGACATCATTCAGAGTTGAGGATGGAATGTGCATTCCCGAAGTCCAGCCAAGCATAGATTTGCAGGCTGGAGGTAAGCGGAACAGCTCACCTTCCCCATGTCCTGAGCTGCTTGCCTTCAGACTTACTGCCCCACTCCGGTCTGGAAGCCCAGCCTGCAGCGGGAAATATTTGTTCTTTTCCACACCCTTGTATTCAAAGTGCATTTGTGTGGTCACATGTATAGTTTAGTTCATGGGTCATCATCGTGAGGAAAATCAAGGGGGAATGAACATGACCAGGGATTCTGGATTCTGATGTTGGACTAGTGGAGGGGTGGCATTGCGTCAGACCGGCTTGACCTATCTCCACAGGGGAGGGCAGCCTGTTCTCATCAGTGAGCCACGTTAGGTAGAGCTACCTCAAAATGCACGGGAGAAGGTTGCGGGGTGTGTGTGTGTGTGTGTGTGTACGTGTTTTGTTGTGTTTCCCATATAGCTAAATGTTAGGTAACAGTTGAATAACTTCTGGGGTAGCTGCTCAGCTCATCACTTCATGTTTTAAGAGAAGCTTCCTGGCATACCAGGGATATATATGTCCGTACTACACGATCTCTTCTCTGACCGAGGCTGATTCAACCTTAACTTCTCTGGGGCAGTCAGACACCTCTCTCAGGGGAGGTGAGCCTTGGAAAGAGTACATAGTTATGGAAGGTATAAAAAAGAGCGAACCTAGAGAGGGAGCTCCAGGAAGGATCCCTGGAGAGTGGCAGCCAACCCGAGTTGGAGGGACAGTAGGAGTGTGCTGGATGTGGGGGCGTGGGGAGAGGTTCCCCAGGCAGCACAAGAGCAGGTGCAAAACCCTGCATTAGAAGGCAATACGGCATGTTGTCGGAGCTGAGAGTGTTCCAGCATCTCGGGAGCTGTGTGGGTGAAGAGGAATGGGTGGGAACACAATGGCATGGGAGTAGTAGGTGGGGGCCACATCAAGGACTTCTTTAAAGCAGAAGGCTAGGGGGTGACTGGTCAGGTCTGTCCCAGAGTGAGGGAGAATTAGGAAGAAATAAGCAAAAAGGTAGGGTGGATTTTGCAACTTGGGGAAAAGATGAATGTAGAAGCCAAAGAGCAAACCTTTTAAAGATCAAGGCAAAACTGTGTGGTAACCAAAACTACCGCTCACCTGGGGTGTTTACTGCTATGAACACACTTTAGAAAGGGGCAGAAAAGCTGAAATGCTCCCAGCTCCTAAAAGGCATAGAAATTGAGTTTCGCGTGATAGAGTCTTCTACGTTAGCAAAATCACAACTATATGGGGTACGTGATTCTCCTTTTAAGTAAATTGGGAAGAAATTTTCCTTTACCAGGAGAGTCTCAACTTCATTCTCTAAGCAAAAGTCAAGGTTTGATCATCGTTTCAAGATGATTATTTATGGCTTAGCAGATAATCCCACCGTGCCCTTGGCTCTGGCATTGCCTTTGCTCTGTCTCCTGCTGTCTCCTGAATTTATTGATTTCATTAGAAGATAAGAGTGACAAGGACAGCTTGTAATACTTGGGAGAAATGTAAAACCATTAGCAGTCATTGTTGAAGTCAGAACATGCCCCGGTAAGCTCCTTAGGAGACCAGTGGCAGCCAACGATACAGGGATTAACCTGCCCGGGGTGCGTGTGTGTGTGTGCGTGTGTGAGCGTGTGTGTGCGTGTGTGAGCGTGTGTGCGCGCGTGTGCGTGTGTGCGCGTGTGTGAGCGTGTGTGTGCATATGTGAGCATGTGTGTGCGTGTGTGCGCGTGTGTGTGCATGTGTGTGAGCGCGTGTGTGCGTGTGTGTGCATATGTGAGCATGTGTGTGAGCGTGTGTGAGCGTGTGCATATGTGGCATGTGTGTGAGCGTGTGTGCGTGTGTGCGCGTGTGTGCATATGTGAGCATGTGTGTGTGCGTGTGTGAGCTTGTGTGAGCATGTGTGTGCGTGTGTGCAGGCCGAGCACCAGGTCTGCTGTGACGAGCTTGTATGTGATAAGCCCTGACACTGAACTGACAGATACATGGCTATTGACACAGACAACTGCTCTTTCCTTTTTCCTTTTTCTTGCTTCCTAAGTTTGAGGTTCTAGATCAAAATGCATCCGTGTTACTGGAGGGCTGCATTTGGGTGGGCAGGGGAGAAGGCTTTCGGAGCTTGGCATCTGCTAACTAGCTGGGGTCAGAGGGTATAAGGGGGGTGACCACCAGCCTCTCCCAAGGGGTCCACCCGGTGGGCAGCTTTGAGGTGGCCTCTGAGAAGCTGCCTCTGGTCCCTGTCCCCTCAAGGCAGGAACAGCTTCTAGGGGCTCAGTCTGGCCTGACCTTTCCTCAGGGGATGAGACGGGGGAGGGGACGGTCACTGCTCCGTCTGAGGACATCCTTTAAACAAAACAGAAGAGATTGTCGAGCGGCGAAGCGACCGGTGCTCATGAAGGTTGGCGAGCCGGAAGGGAATTAATTCAGTTCCGCCTCCGTTCCTGTTTATTCTGCCTGGTGTTGGCAGCATTGCAGTTTGCACATACTTCACGTGGATGTTTCAAAGATCATGAGGTGCAGGGTCTTGAAATAATTGCTTGATGCAAATGTGCATCGGGGTTATGCTTGGAAGAAGGTGGGCAGCTGGTCACGTGCTGAGGGCAGGGCAAGTGGAAACAGGCTCCCAGGACAGTAAGCAAAGTTCCAGGCCTCAGGCAGAAGGTGAATGAGGGACATCTCTAACAAAATACTGGAGACTGCATGGCTTAAACATTTATTTCTCATCGTTCTGGAGGCTAGGGAGTCGAGATTAAGGCACCGAGGGATTTGCTTGCTTCCAAGCTCAGGCACAGCCATCTTACCGTGTCCTCACATGGTGGAAGGGGCAAAGGAGGACTCTGGGGTCTCTTCTATAAGGGCACTAATTCCATTCCACCCTCACTACCTAATCACCTCCAAGTACCCCACCTCCTAATTCTATCTCCTTGAACATTGGCTTTCCCATGAATTTGGGGGAGACATAAACCTCCAGTCCATAGCACATCCACGGAACCCTGGTTGGGGGCTCCTTGGCCAGCCTCCCCCCTCACCTGTCTGAGTGGGACTGGCTGAAACTCAAGAGGAAACCTCCACCCACAGCAGCACCAAGGGACCTAAACATCAGTGTGGAAGCTGAACCATGTGGCTGCCAACCCTGACCATCGACACGACCTTCAGGAATTGTCACTGTGAGCGCCGGTCTCGTCTGCCTTGAAATGGAATAATACCATGCCTGCCTCTCTCACAGGGATTCTGAGAGCCAAGAAATGATATTTGCTAAAATGTACTGAAAAATCTCAAGTGCATTACTAGCATGGGCAGACAGACTCATTGTGAGCCACATAAGAGCGGTTATACGGAGGTCTAGAATGTTCATCTCTCTTTATTATCTTTTGCATTGTGAACCTTCTATTTGTGAGCTTTAGTGAATAAATGACTTCTCTCGGTAAAGTGAGTGTGAGTCAAATTTAAGGTAATCATTTTGAAGGTACTTTCAAGGAATTTGCCTCCCAATAATTGAAGACTATTGTCGTCTTTGGTTTCAGATACAATAATTTATTACAGTCATGTTGCCGGAAAAGATCTAAGACATCCAGTTAAATTTGAATTTCAGATAAACAACAAATAGTTTTTTTTTAGCATGAGTATGTCTCAAATATTGCATGGGACATACTTATACTGACTCATACTGAAAAATCATTTGTTGTTTATCTGCAGTTCAGATGTCACTCAGGATCCTGACTTTTCATTTGCTAAATCTGGCCACCCTATACTGGAGATACAGGGTTCTCACAGACATACAAGAATGAAATCTCATTCCCATATGAACTGCTTTTTAGCTTTTTTTTAAAAAAAAACATAAATAGGTATCACTGAATTAGCATTGGCATGTTAGGTAATTTCTTTGAGTTTCTCATTCTTCATTTATAAAATGCACAGAATAGTGCCTTACTTGGTTCTCAGGTTTGCCTGCTGATTAGAATCACCTGGGGAGCCATTTATAGTTCCTGATGCCCCAGCATCTTAGACCAATTACATCAGGATCTCGGTGTGGTGGAGCCCGGGGGGGTTACAGTAGAAAGCCCCACTCCATTATTGCAATGAGGCAGCAAGGGTGAGAACCCCTGGCATCACACCTAGTGAGCTGTGGGGCCAAGTGCCCCAGCAGCTGCAGAGCACCTCACAGAGCTTGTGGCAGGGTAAGAATGCCACAGGCAGTCCCCGAGTGGTGTTAGGAAGAAGGCTAGTGTGGAAGAGGAAGGAGAAGAAAGGGTAACAGGTAGGGTGACAGGCTGTGCCGTGGCAGAGTTTCAAAAGCATGTGGCCTGGGTAGGATTTTATGGGCCCATCTGTATGGATCTATGTGGCTGGGACACAGTTTGTGGAGGACAGCAAGAAATCCGAAGAAGATGGGCTAAAGCCAGGTTATGGAGGCTGTGGGTCATAGCCAGGAGTTTGTGTTCCATTTTGTGGGCCTTGGGGAGCTGTTGCCAATGCTCTCGCTCCTGAAGGGAAGAGTGTTCATGGAAGCCCATGTGTGCATCTCATATGAGCCAGGTGGGATCCATGGGAGGTACTGTCCACCTAGGAGGAATCTTATCTGTCTTGCTCAGTGTTGTATTTTCAGTGCCGGGAACTATGTCTGGTGCATAGTAGGAACTCAGCAATGGTGTTGATTGAAAGAGTAAATGGAAAAAACAAAAGAAAAGCTCCACAGAGGCAGCATGGCACGGCAGGACCAGTGGCGATGTGAAGGCAGAGGTCTCCAGTCTGATGCTGACCTCGGGCGCCACTGGACAAGTCATGGCCTCTTCTTGGCCTCTGTTTCTTGTCTCTTGAACAGAGGGCATGATCTTCAAGCTCTAAATTTGAGAACTAAATTTTCCTGTTCCCGAGTAATTACTGACCTACCCATTGATATGTTGGTCCTTGGTGAAAACTCCCTTTGAGAGTGTTGGTGTTTCTGTGATTTCTGGAAGTCGGGCCCCCAGACTGCAGAGTCGTGCAGCTCACCAGGGCTGTTGGAGGAAACTCGGCCTACCCATGGGTCAGGTATCCCCACGTCAGGGGCTGGACCAGAGTCTCGAGAGTTAGTTTCAGGGTTGTAGGTATAAGCAGTGTAATGGTGGAGAGAGGTCCAAGGCATATGTTGGGCAGCCCAGGGGCTCCCAGATGGGAAGGACAACCAGCCGGTTCTCATCTCAGCTCCTGTAACTCAGCACTGTGGCTCTAGGCAACTCACTTCATCTGTTTGCATTTTAGTTCCCTTAGTCGTAAAATGAGGAGTTTAGATGAAGTCGACTCTGTAGAACATTCTTAGCTTTCAACTGCTCTGATTCCATAGTGTGCTCTTGGGTTTCTTTTATCTTTACCTCCATGTGCCTTTGTTTCTCAAGATCCAGGTCCCGTGACACCATTCCTTCCCTGTGCCTTCAGAGACCTGCGTCGAAAAGCTGACTCTGCACCTCTGTGTGCTTCTGAGCCTTTTGCACATAAAGAAGGGAAAGCTGGATAGTTTTTTTCCCCCTTCTTCTTTAACAGATATTTTTAGCTTTTCTAAAAGCTTCTCACTTTGAGCCTTAAAAAGAAATAAGAACCTCTTCCAAAAATGCAAATGCTCTGGCAAGAAGCAAGAGGGGTGTTTTCAATCTTTCCAGAACAATTGTTTTTCTCTTCCATTGACATTTGTGGGGTGCAGGGGTGAAGGTGAGGCCTGCGGAGGGGAAGGACGGAGGGTGTTGTGACAACCAGAGTGATTCCGTGGCCAGCACAGGAGCTTTCCTGGGGACTGCCCTATAGCATGTGAGCTATGGGCTCGCTTTCCCTAGTCAGGCATTATTTCAACTTGCTCCGGACCACTTCTGGGTGGGATAGTGGATGAATGTCTCAAGTCCTGACAGAGCCATGAGGTGAAGTGGAGGTTCTTTCTCCCCACCAGCCCCCAGCCTCACGCAGACTTTGGAAGTCAGTAGGAGCTGCTGTTGGTGCTCAGAGATTCATCCCCACCCCAAGGGAGAAGTGACAGGGGCGAGTTCCAGCTGGCTTAGTTTGCGACCCCAGCTCTGAATTTTTCTACTTTGGAGGCTGGTTGGTTGAGGTCTTGTCTCCGGTGGCATCACGACCTCCTCTGTCCCTGCACAGCACCTGGTTCGCACCATGGAAGAACACCTGCAGAGGAAGGAATGGAGAGTCAGTCATGTCCCTGCCTGCTTCCCAGGAGGAGGACGAGGAGAGGGGAAGAGGACTGCCAGGCTCAGGGGTCACGGTGCTAGGCACCTGTGCATCTATTATTCCACTGACTCTTTACAACGATCTCATAATTGTGTCTAATTCATCGTTTTGATTCCCTGGCATCTAGCTCATAGTAGCTGCTCGCTATCTGTTCAGTTGTCTGAATTAACACTTTTTTTTCATTTATGTCTTTCAGAGCTAATTCAAAGTTTGACTATATTCAGAAATAATGATTTGGCCCACAGTCTTGTTGAAAAGCAACAATTTTGTTCTGTGTATGTCAAACTCATGGGACATTGGTGAATACAGGCTCTTTAAGGGGCCATTTAGTATACTCTGGCTTGGAATTACTGTGCAGAAGATGATTATATTGACACAACCATCTGAAAACGAGAGACAGCACCCTCAAGCCCTCACACTCAGTCACACTTCCCAGATGTTAGCCATAGAAGGGAACTAGGCGATGTGGGCAATGTTGTATACCACAATTCCCAGAAGCACAGCTCAGCTTGCTTGTAACTGGACCACGGGCTTGGGGAAGGTCCATGTCCAGAGAATCAGGAGTCCATCAGGAAAGAGACATAAGAATGTAGACCTTCCACTGGTTCTCTTAGAGAGAATGAGCTCTGCTATTTCCAACCGAGGAAACCCACGGCTCTGGAAGGAAGGTGGTAACTCAGCTATTCATTTTGTCTTGGCTTCTTGGTGGCCGGGGCCAGAGTTCACATTACTTCCCCTCTGCTCTCTGCTCTGTCCACCATGATACACCTCCAACCTGATGGTGACTTGAATTAATGGTGTTTAATTGGCCCTCTGGACATTACTGACTTATTTACTCTGAGAAGATAGAAGCTCTGAGAAGATAGAAATGAACACAGTCATCTCTACATATCAAATATGAGTTGAGCCAACTCTCCCTTGATAATTTTGAGGCATAATGGAGAGGCTATAATCACACTGGTGACACATGGATCTTTGGTTTCTGTTGGTAGCACCACCATCACGTTGAATAACTGTAAGGGGAAAGGAGCCATGAGAAGGAACACAGCCACACTCAGACCATGATTCCTTTTCTTTTTAAAGTATTTTTTCATAATACCACCAAGTAGTGTTCTAAATATTGACATGTTCAGAAGATGAACACTGGCTAGCAGAAGAGAGAGATGGAATGAGCATAATTAACAGAATTAGAGATAATTCAAATGGACACATTTAATGCTTATGGAGCAGTTACTGTGCTCAGACTTGTGTGCATTAGCTTGTTGAATTCTCTCTTGGACCCGAGGGGTGAGCTGCAGTTATACCCATTTATAGGTAAGGAAACAGAGGCCCAGAAAGGTTGAGTAACTTGCTCAAGATCATGAAATTAGTGTCAGACTCAGAATTTGAATCTAGCTCAAGCTGACACCAGTCTGATCTCATTCCACTACTAGAGAGAAAGCTCTAGCATCCCCATAGGCCCTCACTTTGAGCTGGTAGGTTAACCTTAGCTTAACCTTAGGGCCAGACACTTTGGGGTCCAGGAAATATAAAGCATTATCTGTGCCCTCGAGGAACACAATTGTGACCTATTTGAAGGAGGCTATATTTATATGAAACATTCAGTAATAGTTCAGACGGTCATCTTAAATTAAATGCTAATTTTTTCATCCCAGCCAATAGGTTCAGAGAGGTTCATGTTGCTGAGGGTGTGTGGGGTCAGAGGGATTTGACCCCCTCTTGTTTGTGTAATTAGGGTCCAGAGCTGGACACGTGGGTGGTAGAAAGTGATCTTTCTAAATGGGTAGTGAGACCAAAGGAAGAAAGGAAGAGGTGGGTAAAAAAGGACTTTTACTAAAAAAAAGGCCCCCACCTTGATTCAGCATCCTCTATGTGCTGGCTCTTTGGAAGGCAGGTGGGGAGAAATGAGAAAATACCATTTGTCATAGTTCAGTGTGTGTCTACAGTACTGGGCTCCTTTACCTGTAGATGAAAAAAGAAGATCTTCAGGCAAGAGGTATTCTGAATCCTCCTTTAGCCCCTGCAAACACTCAGTAACTGGCAACCACCCTGAAAGGACACCTTCCTTTGATGGCTGTCATCATAGCATCATTATTCCCGTGGAGCAGGAGTCAAAGCCACATTACCATGCCATTACATTTCACCCATGAGAATTGAGGGGAGTCAGATATCTCGTTTTCTTCCTATAATTATTTAGATTTTTATCACTTTTGTTTTTTTTTATTTTTTAAAAGATTTTATTTACTATTTGAGAGAGAGCAAGCGAGAGAGAGAGAGAGAGAGAGAGCATGAGCAGGGTGAGGGGCAGAGGGAGAGGGAGAAGCAGGCTTCCCGCTGAGTGGGGAGCCCGATGAGGGGCTCAATCCCAGGACTCCGGGATCATGACCTGAGCTGAAGGCGGACGCTTAACTGACTGAGCCACCCTGGCACCCGATTTTTATCACTTTTAATAGTAGTATGTACAATTTTTTGATTATTCGTAACTATCAGAAAATAAGTTTTGAACAGAGGATCCTATACACATATAATTGTTTATTTATAATCTATTCGCTATACCATTATGTTAATATATGGTGCCTTTAAAACATATGCCAAAAAAAGAAGTCTTAAATTAACAAGACACATAGAAGTCCTAGAAATCTCTTCCTGAGCCTCAGTGAATCTCCACGTGCACCTTAGGAGAACAGGGATTTCAGCTGAAGCTTCTGGAATAATGTCTTTCAACATGGCAAAACTGCCGTAGGTAGGGGTGTCCTAGGGCTACCATAACAAAATGCGACAGACCAAAGTAGCAGAAATGTATTTTCTCAGAGTTCTGGTGGCTGGAGTCTGAGATCCAGGCGTCAGCGGAGTCGGTTCCTTCCGAGGGATCTGACGGGGAATCCCCTCCAGCCTCCCTCCTGCCATCAGGTGGTTCGCTGGCGGTCCTTGGTGGTCCTTGGCTTGTGGAAGCATCACCCTGATTTTTCCTTTGTCTTCACATGGCGCTCTCCCTTGGTGCATCTTTGTCCCTGTCCCCTTTTTATAAGGACTCTGTCATATTGGATTAGGACCCACCCTAATAACCTCATTTTAACTTGATGACTTTTGTAAAGATCCTACTTCCAAATAGGGTCACATTCTGAGGTACTGGGGGTTAGGACTCCCACATATCTTTGGGGGGGAACACACTTCCATCTGTTATACCTTGTAAACTTATACTTGTTTTAAGCAGTTAAGTTGTGCCTGAAAGAATTGGATTCATAAATAAGTGTCAGTAGTGGGGGGCGGCTGGGTGGCTTAGTCGGTTCAGCATCTGACTCTTGGTTTTGGCTCAGGTCATGATCTCAGGGTTGTGAGATTGAGCCTCGTGTCAGGCTCCCACTCAGCACAGAGTTTGCTTCAGATTCTCTCTCCCTCTGCTTCTCTCCGCTCGTGCTCTCTCTCTCTCTCAAAAAAAGAAATAAAATCTTTAAAAAAAAATGTCAGTAGAGGCATGACTTATAAACTGGTCTCAGTGAGTTTATAAGTCACTCACTTATAAACCGCCCCCCCCAGCTTTTTTCCAGTGAAAATTGATCAGTTCTTCCTCTACCCATCTCCAGAAAGTTTCTTTAACCTTTCTCTGGTTCATATTTATTCCATCTTGTATAAAGGCTGCCAATGACTGATTCTCCCACAAAATTGAACTCTTATCAGAGAAGAAATATTTTCATTGACATTTTGTTCACTTGCTTTAATAACAACCTCCTATCTTTCCACTTGCCAGTAGCAGACATCTCTTTTTACAATCTTATACATGGTAGGTGATCAATAAATACATCTTGAATTACATTGACCTTTTTGTGAAGTGTAGAATTCTTTTCTAAAGTTACAACTTCCTGATCAATTATCTTTGTGCAAATCTTTGAAATTCATCTACTGTCTTAGGGTCAGTATGCAACCTCTCCCCTTTGCCCGTCATCATTTTCCCCACAGCTTTTCAAGGAGAATGGAAAGCATTTGCTAGTACGTGTTCAGGCTCACAGAACTTTACTTAATTAAGCAGAACTTGGCTAACATCTGGGGTGGAGACACGTTTTCCCCACAGAAAATTGCCTTGTTCGCTCCGGATGAGTCATGTCCCTAAGTCTTGGCCCGGGAGTGGGTGTTCAAGGGAATTGTGTCCCGGCCTCCAAAGACCATGAAATGCTCTTTCTGTAAGTGGCAGAATTTTTGGATGATGCAGAAACACCTGCGTTTCCCTCCAGCTTTGGAGGAAGTTATATTTTCCTGAGTGTCATGGAGACTTTTAACTGAAATGTTCAGAGTTCCTGCTTATCTGCTGGCATGGCTACAAGACAGAGAGGGAATATATGATTAGTACCTGTGCCTTATTTTTGGTGTTATTACTTACTTTAGCTTCATTAAATAATTCTAGTTCCTGCCTTAGAAGAGGCTATTTTTCTAGCTTACTTTTGACTGGCTATTTTGCTTTACATCAGCATTCAATCAACGCTAGCAGATGTCTGTTACTACCTATATTGCCAATGTTAAGTGAGGAAAGATCAATGGTTTTCAATCCATTTCATGTCAACCATCAGTGGGATTCACCACATAATTTCATCACCCAAAGTTATATTGTTCCCTTTGAGAACAAATCAGACAAGAGGCCCTTCTGATCAATGTCCTTGGAGTGTGGGGATTACCTCTGATCTTTTGACTCTGAAATAATTTGCCCTAGAGGGTTGACCAAGAAAAGTTACTCTCCATTTTGGACCAACATAGCTTTTCCATGGGCAGTGTGTAGCAGTGTGAGAGAGCCACTTGGATTTTCACTTCTTTTTCAGTGAAATGGACATGAATGGCATTTTTCTCCTTTCCAGAAAATGACTTGTTGATAACTGGTTGAAATATTTTTTTACCTGTAAGTAAACTTTGAGACAACAAGATAAGGATGTAGCAAAGTGCCTGACATACAGTAACCCACATTTTGGGTACATTTATTTTGTGCCAGACACTTTAGAGTCATCTTATTAATCCTTAAAATGAGTTTTTTTAAAAAAATTTCATAAATAAGGAAAGTAGGGTACCCAGGAATCAGAAGCCAGGGATGAACAAATCTAGAACTCTTGCTATTTGCTCTGTTTTAGCGCCCACAGGCTTTCAGCAGATTTTGCTGTTCTCTGACCATTTCAAAAGTTTAGGAGTTTGCCCACCACACTGGACTTTCAAAAAGGACTGTGTCTAATGTAAATAAAGATTGCCGGCCTGCCCTGTGGCACAATGCTCATCTCTGTGATGTCCTACTACATGTTGGAGCACTTGCTTCACACGATGACATAAGGGAAATATTCCATTTCCCTTCAACAAATGACCTTTTACTAGTTTGAAAGAGCAGCTTACATACCAGTGATTCAGTATCGAAAAGCAGAATTATTTGTTTTTGAGAAGGCTCACCACCCACCTGCATGTTCCCTTCCGCTAAACCCCCTCCCTCAGACTTCAAGACAGCAAGTTGCAGGGGATAAAACATAAGGCCCTTGTTAATTGCAAATTAATAGTGCCAGGAATACATACAGATGGCACCTGAAGTCAATTGCTGACAGCGTCATACTCTGGTTATGTTTTTCTTTCCTGCAACACAACTGTGCGCTGAGCAAAGGCAGAGTGGTCTTAGATTCTTAGTTAGTTCTGAGTTTCTGAAGGATGAAATCCATGTCCTTGCCTTGCCACTGTTCTTATCTCACATTCAGTGGTTTTTGCTTTTATTTACTCATTAATTTGAACCAGTTCCAGGCTTTGGTGGTTCACAGGATACAGGTGTAACTCTGGACAAACATTCTGTATATATTAAACTATATTTGCTAAACTAGTAAATATTTTGCTGTGTTCATTTTTTCCCCCTCGTTCTCAAGCAATCAATTTTGAACCTCCAGTGTTGTAACACATCCATAGGGAACATTTGTGCTTTAGCTGGCACTTAGATTAAATTAATCAAATAATCTTTTCTTTCTTTCAAGGCTGACATTTCAGTAAAAATTTTAAAGGTTGCATGCCAACTGCCAAAGTCAATTAAGTAAAGGCGAAACCCAAAATTTGTAAGAGGGAATGATCGTTGTCTGAGACTGGATGACTTGGGTGAAATAAACCATCTTCCCGACTTCCTGAACATTTTAAAACTCTGACTTTGAACTAATTGTATATTTGAATAGTTACTCAGAAAATAAAGCATGATCTGGGATTTTGATAAAACCTTGAGTTTCATGTTTTAGGACAAGTATCAGCACCATTTGTGATACCATGACAGACCTCAGCTAGCCAACTGGACCCTAGCCCAGCCTGAGCTTCTTAAATATCCATCCATCTTCCCAGTGTTTGTGATGAATCCTTAAAGAGAAGAAGAGCAAGGTCAGATGGAGGTCTATCTGGCTATAAAATTTTAGATCTGGAGGAACAATTGAAATATCCTATCATGGTAACCCCCCTTTTTTGGGAGGGAGCAGAAGTCCCTGCTTGGCACCCCTATGATTATGTTTCATGAACACACACCAGCCTGGGAATGGGCACATGTGCTGTGGAGTGGTGTGACTCAGATCACAGCCAACCTGAGAGCCTTGGGACCCATGAGCCTACTGGAGGGCCTCAGTTGTGGCTGGAAGCAACAAAACTAGCCGAAGGAATTGGCAGCGGGTTTGAAATCTGAAGACTGCCAAAGCTTGGCTCCCACTTAGCAGCACCGAGTGAACCAATTCATGCCCACCTCTCAGTATGTTAAAAATGGAACCAGTAATGATCACCCATGGCTGTTCATTGCATGTTTCACTCCTGTAATTAAAAGTGTGACCCAAACTCTGAATAGTAGCAGGAACACAAGTTTCAATTCTGGGCTTTTCTCCAGCCGGGTGCCCCCTGAAATGTCCTTTCCACATGTCACCTCCTCCAAGTCCCCTTTCCAATGTGTCTTTCATTTCGCTGTGTGGGTGTATCCTACCCACCCCTCCATGCTCTGGAGAGCTTATGGCCACCTCCCCAAGAACTGATGGTATTGGGAATCTCAGTCCTAGGCTTGGGTCCACAGGAGGCATTTGTGGGCAGAGAGCCTTTTGGCCCACTTTGCCTCATACCATTTGGATAACCACCACCTACACCATGACTAGACACAGAGCTCGCCTCTGTGAGAGAGACACTAGGAGAGGACAGGCAGGGGATCTGGGAAACACCGTGGTGGATGTGGGCGGGAGGGGTTGGAGCATGGCTGCCCACACCTGATAAAGCAGCTACCTGCTCTGTCTTCTTGTTCAGAGGGTTCAGAGAGCTTGCTCTTAGTCCCACGTTGCTCTTGCAGGACATTGATGAGGGAGGAGCCCTCCTGGGATTCGCACCTATGGAAAGGAGGAGACAAGAGTGAGATTGGGCAAAGGGAGAAGTTGAATTGAGACGTGGGCCCCATGAAGGCTCCAGATGAGCCCGTGGAGAGTGTTGGACTCGGGCTGGACCTTCAGAGAAGTCTGGGGTTCCCACCATAGGCAGGGGTGGTGTTAATGGGATGTTGGAGGCAGGCTGCCCTGGGAAGGAGGTGTGAATGTGGGTGAGGCACGCTGTTAGTCAGCACCACACAGCCTCCACGCCTCACCCCACTACTCAGCTGCCTTCTAGGGTCTCACCAAGTGGAATTCGGTCAGAACTACCTGGACAGGGGCGCCTGGGTGGCTCAGTCGTTAAGCGTCTGCCTTAGGCTCAGGTCATGATCCCAGGGTCCTGGGATCGAGCCCCACATCGGGCTCCCCGCTCCACGGGAAGCCTGCTACTCCCTCTCCCACTCCCCCTGCTTGTGTTCGCTCTCTCGCTGTGTCTCTCTCTGTCAAATAAATAAATAAAATCTTAAAAAAAAAAAAGAACTACCTGGACATTTGCTATGTGGATAATTATGGCAACTGTTGAAGACCTTTATTTTTTAAATAAGTAGGAACTATAGCCCCTGACATCCCAGACCAGTGTGTGTGTGTGTGTGTGTGTGTGTGTGTGTGCACGCGCGCACGCATACAAACTGGCCAGGGAAGGTGGAGGAATCTTTGCTCAAAGACAAGATGGAACATAAATGCCGAAAGGAGATATGAGTAGTCCTGTGGGGTTTTACTGAAGGAAGGAGAGATCACATCCAGTTGTGGACAATCAGAAAAAATCCTAGATGTCATGCATAGAACTATTGAATCATTATATTGTACCCCTGAGCTGATATAACACTGTGTGTTAATTATACTTCAATTTTAAAAAAAGAAAGAAAAAAGAAAAAAAGAAAAAATTCTGGGAGCAGGCAGTCTCAGGCATTTGGAGTTGCTATGTAGGGTGGGCAGGAATTAGATGGGAAAGGCCAAGTCAATGGTATCCCAAACAGAAGGATGGTCCATGCAAAGGCACAGATATTGGAGCATATGAAACATGTTTGAGGCAGCATGTGGTGGGCATGGGCATTGGGTTGAGGGGATGGCCAATAGCTTACTTTGGCCAAATAATAAGGTTAGAAGGTAATAAGGCAGGGGTACGGCAGTCCATCAGTTTCCTACCCCCACCCAAACCACTCCCTGCTGGCCCCCAATTCTAAATTGAAATGTATCGAAAGACTGTTTTATTGGTACCGTACCAGGCACAAGGGGGATGCTCAGTAAATACCTGATGATTTCACTCAATTGGGGTCTTTTAATACCTTTCTCTAAATCACACAAAAAGCAGAAATATCTGTTCTCTTGCTTCCTCACGGCCGTGGAGGCTCTTCTTGATTCCACCTTCTTCCAGCGTGTGGATAAGGATTAAAGCATCCTCTGCTGAATCCCATAGCTCTCTGTAAAGGGAATCTGAAGTAAAGTTGCAGGTTCACACACATGGAAGAAGTAAACATCTTCAGTTTCTTCCAAGCTCTGCAAGGAGAGATTGCACATGAGCCTGAGACCTCCAGCCCCCAGCTGTGTGATCCCGGACTAGCCCTTCACCCTCAGGGTCTGGTTTCCCGGGCTGTCACATTAAAGACAGTATTACCTCCTGCACAGCATTGTTGTGCAAAGTAACTGAGAAAATGTGTGCTCCTGTAGAAGGGACTGCTGAAATGCAAGTTCAACTTTGGAGCACAAATGCCAGTAATGAAGATGCCTCCTGGAGGGTATCAGTCCCTGGGGATCACATTCCTCCAGAAGACAAGGAGGGAGCCTGTGGGCCATCAAATAATAAGGTCAGCTAATGGTTAAATTCTGTTACAGCGTCTAGCTGACAAAATGATCGGCCATTGGTGATTTTCACGTGCTCTTGATAGTCTGTCTGGAGCCAGGCAGGGGCTAATCAGCAGGTCGGCCAGCAGCCAGCCAGCAGGGAAACCTAGAGTTGATGAGATCCAGGTACTCAGAGGAGGGATGCTTTGGTCTCTAGAGAGGTCTGCCCCCGGGCAGTGTTGAGCTGCGACCTCATGTTCACCTCTGTTCCTTCTACCCCAACTTCTCCACCCTGCACTCTGGGCTTCAAGAGAGAAGAAGTGCTATAGCCCTTTGGTACACAGATACAAAGCTGGAATCAGTATAGAGTACCATACACAATGTTTAAGAAGGATATAAATAAGGGGGTCCCTACATGCTCCTCCATCACTATGCCTGGCACAGAAGCCCTCCATAAATATGTAGCCATCGAACGAGTGTGTTTAGAGTTGGGGGGATGGTGTTTGGGCAGGAATGATCAGGGAAGGCTTTTTGGAGAAGATGGAGCCTGCACAGTGCAGAGAGCTGGAGGGAACCTGGCGATGGGAAGCCACGGGAGCAGGACTAGCTCCACAGACTAGAGAGCTCCACGTGGGAGATGGACGAATGGAGGGGGCACATCTTACACTCGATTTAAGCCTTTGGAGGATTCCCCAGGCAGCCAGGCAGGGCTCCACGAAGATGGGGGAGGAGTATTTGCTTGCAGAAGGCTGTTCTGTGAGTGGCGTGCTTACTGGCCTAGAGTCAAGAGAGCCCAGGAGAATTTGCAGTAGAGTCCTGGTCTGTGGTGTGTCCTGCCGGAGGTGGGGCGCCTGCAACATGGCGTGGGGAGGTAGTCCAGAATTACCCTGGCATTACGCTCTGTTTTCTCCGGTGGACTCTCCGACCCACTGGATTCAGAAGCACCAGGGGCTGCACCCTCTCTTCATGCTGTCACTCTTTAAACAGATTTGATTTGATATTTTCACCTTTGGGGAGAGAGCGACTAGCCAACACCTCCCAGGGTCTATTCTCCTCTTCTCTGGAGGGCTTGGTGCCAAGAGGACCGCCTGATTAGCTTGCTCCCAGTTTACAAAAGGCCTTTGTTGAATGCTGGCAGGTCATTTAATGGCTTTGTCTTCATTTTCACCATCCACAAAGCCAAGCTGATCATACCTGCCTCCTAGGATTGGTGTGGGGTCAACGTGATCATTGACGTGAAAGTGTTGTTAGCCTGGTCAGGAAGAACAGCTTCGCAGGCAACAAAAGGATTCTTTACTTTGAAGATGCTTTCCTGTTTGGTTCTTTTGAATGCTCTTTGAAATGAATCCTGCCCTTTCAATGGCAACTCAAGGTGGCTTGGAATGAACCTGAAAGTGGGATCCTTTCAGGTCCTTGTGTGTCATTGAAGGTTTGAAGGTAGTCAGGGTATGAAGGAACCTTAGGAGAGGATTGTGTTGCAGAGATGAGCAAAGTACAGAGGAGGAGGAAGAGGAGAGGCAGAGGGGGGAGGGGAGGGGGAAGGGAAGGAGGGGGAGGATAGGAGGGGGAGGGGGGCAGGAAGAGGAGGGAAATCTATCGGATTTATTATCTTTTACTGTGGGCACCTGGAACTCCAGCAAGGGTATCCTATTTCAAAATAACTTTCTCATTGATTCAGGAGAGCTCATAGAACTAGTGTCATGAATTCAAACAATTGACAAGTATGTTTACGTGTCCAATAGTTATAGTGAAAGATATTTAAGAAGTGCTTTCAAATGCATGAAATTATTTTTGTTGTTATCACACTTTGATCCTTTCGACAGCTCTTTGGGGCTGATATTATTGGGGTCCTTCTTTAACATCCTTTTTTAAAAAATTGGGGCACAGAAAGGATGCTCAAGAGGTGGATCCCACCCACCCTCTTTCTTTATCTCCACATCAATATTGCCAGGTCCTTGTCCAGGTCCATTGAGAGCTTATTTAGCAAGAGGGGGTGCCTGGCACCAATGAAAACATAACCGTTGGGCCCCTAGATCTGAAAGAGGGACGTGGGAGATGCAGGAACACGCATCAGCAGTGACAGTACCAGTCTGACCGCCTGGCAGCCCGTGGAGGGCTTGCAGGGAGCTTTACACGGCTGAACAACCCTGTAGAGCGGATACTTGCACTACCCCAATTTTCAGATTTGAAAGTGGAGGGTGAGGAAGGGAGAGCATCCAGCCGATTAGCAAATGGCAAGCGGACTGGATTTGTTGCACAGGAGTTGGCCTGCTGGGCCCCTGCACGGGCTTCTCTGTCTACAGCCTCTGGAGTGACTGAGTCACAGGTCCAGGGGGCAGTGGCCCTGAGGTCAGAGAGGAGACACGGGTAGGGTGGGGGTGGGGGAGTCCTTTTTCCCTCCTTCCTGTTCCCGGTGCATAAACGGATTCTGGAATAGGATGCGGTGGTGGTACTGAAAAGACTAGAAACTCCATTCCTCTCTCTCCCTCCCCCACCAGCACTGCCTGGCTTTCTCAGAGCAGGGTGTGGCCTTTGCCTTTCTTTTCTGCAGTATGATGGAGGGACACTCAGCATTGGGGTCTTTCCTCCGCATACAAGCAGGCATAGTGTCCAGACCTGGAAATCCACTGCACCCCTGGACGGAACCAGGGGTGGAGTGAGCGGCCCAGAGCTGTTAGCCCAGAGAATGCACAACCTTCAAACACCCCCGAATGACATTCCTCTGCACCCAGTGCCCTAAAATCCCTTTTGAGAGGAGAGCCCTGAACATAATACAATTGCACTCCAGAACGTCCTGGAATTTCCTCCAATCCGATAGAGAGTAATTATGCTGTTAAGGCTGCAATTCAGCTGCTGATAAGGCAGCCCCCTGTGGCTGGTCAGGTAGTCTTTTTTCCCACAAGTTATATAAAATTTGAACAATCCTAAGAGCACTAGCTACACGGACTGCTTTAAGCCTGGCAAGTGGAGTGATAAATCCTTAGTATGCATCAAGTTCAGTTTTGTCCTTACTGCCTTTTAACAATCAAATTAAGCTTGAAAGGGTTTTTTCCTCACTGTGGGGAGGAAAAAGTGCCATTGAAAAAAATCATCTCACTGGCAAATTAACAGATAAGGGTCTACCCCGCTGACACAATGCCAAGCAGAGGTAAAATTCAATCTATTAGAGCAAAGCCATTTTTCCTAAATTGGGGAAATTAATGTACATCGGAATAGAAGGACAGTTTCTCCCCCTTGATGTGCTTTTTGACTTTGAGGTCTAAAACCAAAATTGAGGGACGCCTGGGTGGCTCAGTCGGTTGAGCGTCTGCCTTCGGCTCAGGTCGTGATCCCAGGGTGCTGGGATCGAGTCCCACATCGGGCTCCCTGCTCCGCGGGGAGCCTGCTTCTCCCTCTGTCTCTCTGTCTCTCTCTCTCTGTCTCTCATGAATAAATAAATAAAATCTTTAAAAAAAAAAAAAATAAAATAAAACCAAAATTGAAACTGGCACTTGTTTGTAACTGACAACCCTATTCTCCTTTAGATTATACCCTATTTATTAAATTTTTATGAGAATTTATAAAGATCCCCAAGGAATAAAAGTTATGTTCATGATGGCAGAGCAGAAGTCAGGGCCTATTTCTAAATAGCATATTCAGCATATTAATTGTTGCTTAGATAACAGTCCTATCTCCTCGGGGCCTCTGTTTGGGTTTAACACCAGAACCGGCAAATTAATATAGTCATTATCCAGCCAAAAGCTATATCACTTACCAGTTCATTATCGTTCAAATCAAAATTCATGCTTTTCCAGATCTCCCTAGGGTTACTAGATAGGGAAGGTTATCATTCTGCAAAATAATCTCTCCTGGTTCTTACTCCACTGTGTGAAGAGAAACAGCCAATCACATGACATTAATTTTCATATTAATAGATCCTGTGCAGAGGCTCTGTGTTTCTCGTTCTACCCAGCCACCCTCTTCTCTCACTGCACGGGACCTGATTTCTCACTCTTCCCAAATCTCAATTCAGGGTCAGGTAAATGACTCAGCTTCATTTTTCCATCAACATACCAAGCTATGTCCTAATTTTGAGATTATTGCTTCTCAAGAATGGATACGATCTTGCAAACTTGGGTGCTGCAGGAAGGAGTCTCTGGGGTGGGCACAGGTCTCAGCAATGCCTCTGGGCCTCTATACGGTGCACGTGAGTGATCTGTAGACAGTCAGAGATCAGGGAGCTCTACAAGACCCTAAATTCCAGTTTTTTACTGATCAGTCCATTTTCATCCAAGCCCAGGTTCCCATGCCATGTAACCGATTTTACTCTACTTCTTCTACTTAGCTTTCATGATTTTGATTAACCAACATATTATCTGAACAAATGATGGTTGCAAACTTGAGGTCAAAATCTGAATCTTTTTTTTTTCTCTAGAGTTATGAACAGGGACAGGAGAGGGATTTCTTCATTTCCAAGTGGATTATACTCTATCTGAATTGCTGAGCAACAGCCGTTTTTCTTCCTTCTTGCTAGCGGTTGCCACCTCCGTTTGTACCTGACGCCCAGAGGAAGTTTGGAGAAACACGAATGTGGAAGGATACAGAGTCGAATCATAAACAACACATGCTACGGATGGAGCATTTTTCCCTAGAATTTTTCAGCAGCCTGAGAAACAGTATGATCATTTCTCTCCTACTACCCAGTAAGAGGCAGTCCTGGAAGGTTCCAGAGAAGGTGCTGCTGGCTCCATACGTAGAAACTGCATCTGATTTGTGTTTTGGGGACAGAATCTTAACACCTTTCTGAAGCCGCCATGTGGTTTTCTTAGCTGTGAACACAGGATGCTCAGACGCTTCATTTAATCAGGACTCCTTGTTCTAGGACACCACCTACATTTCCACATGTGACTTTACTGCATGCTTTATTTTCTTCTGATTGAATTGAATCATCAATGTGTTCCCAGAGACCTATCAACATTGCCTTGGTTTCAGAATCCACGCAAAGAGCGTTTGTTTCTTGTTCAGACAATCCATGATTTCCTTCATTGCTTTTATAGTAAAACTTTTATATCAAACACTGTGCATTGTATGAGTTCTTTCTCTAGAAAGACAATGGTATGAAGACCCTTTCTGTAAAAGTTATTCCAGGGCATGATATGCTGTCATGGACCATGAGAATGCCATCCCCTGCGGACAAGTTATAATGACTTACATCAGTCTAAATTGAATCGTTTTCAAATTTATTCAAATGGCAAAACTTCTTTTTAAGATGAAACAAGATGCAAGTCAGCAACACGAGTTGGTGCCAATGTACGAGGCTCCACTTGATAGTTCTCTGTGAGTGAAAATATTTGTAACTTCTCATAGCTTACTGCCCCAAGTTACAAGACGTGAAATCTTCCTTGGGTTTCTCACTGCTGTGGTCTCTGATGTTTAGTTCCGGGAGGCTGCTGGCCTGTGTGGGGTAAGAGCTCGCTGAGGAGTTCATACTGATGCCTGCCTCTGGTTCCCACAGTAACTCCGGGCTGTTGGAGCACAGCCAAACACATTTTTCTGCTATATGTCTTGTTATAAAGAAGTATCCTCTTCAGAGATCTGTTCTGATGGGCACTATTATTTTTATTTACATGTGGAATGAAAATCTACTAAAAGAAGGTCCAGCAAGATGCATATGGTATTGGTAAAAATGTAGATCTGGACTAAATTCATTTTAAAATTGAATTGGATGTTTTCTTTATGGACTGGCCTGGAATGTGCTGTATTGAATCACTTATTTCTAAAAGTGTTTGTTCTCATTTTAGTGGGGATGGAAGCAGGGGCCCCATGCAGGGTCAGCGAACGGTGTGTGCTGTGGTGTTTTGTGCACTGAGAAGGGACAAACAAGAGTTGCAAGAGTGGACACAAGGCCTTTTTTTCCTTTGGTGCTGCCACTGTTCCAGAATCAGATCAGACAAACTGATATTGTTTTTTTCTTTCCCTCTCTTTTTGAGAAAAAGGGAGAGGGCATAGCCCATAGTTTTATGCAAACGGATTCTTTACAGACATCACACACTAGCTGCATTAGCCTGGGACTTAGTTTCTTCAACCATTCAATGGGGGATTATATAACAATTAGGCCTTACAGGGTTGCCGTAAAGCTGATAGATGTAAAAAGTTTAGAATGGTGCCTGGTACATAGCACTAAATACATGCTAACTGCCATACCGCTATGAGTACTAATCATCATTATTAACAATCATACCTAAACTACTTTCTGGAGGCTTTAGGTATTTTCAACAGAAAGCTGTAGGAATTCATGACTCCACGTGCCTCTTGAGTCAGGCTGCTTCCATTCCTTCCTTACTGGCTCTGTAATCTGGGGCAACATACTTAAACTCTGTCAATCTCAGCTTCTTCACCCATAAGTGAGGATAATGAGAGCTTCTGCCTCATAGGGTTGTTGGAGCATTAAATGAGTTAGCGTATCATGTGCTATGTCAACGTTATTTCATCCACATTGGAGCCACTTGTCTTTCCCAGTCTTCCTGTAGCTCTTACTGCAATTCACTCCAGGGGTAACGTAGGGGGTCTTTGTGGCAAGCACGTGGCCTCCCTCATTTCACACCAATTCTGACCATGCTCTGTACCTTTACGTTTACCTGAGATTTTGTAAACTGGACTGAAGCTAAGGTAGGATGAAAACTTGCGCATATTTCTTAAGCATTAATGAACTGTATAGATGACTATTGTTCCTGTAATAGTCATGTTCATCCTTCTGAATTTGAGAGTGACCATTGGCTTCTTTTGGTTTATCATCATGGCTAACTATCCCCCCAAATTCAACATAGCAATATGCTTCTACTATAAAGATGCCTAGGAGTTAAGAGTTGCAACCCCTGGGAGAAAAGCGGAAGATGTAAGATAACTGGTCCAAGGGTAGAGTTTTGGGTAAAATTGATCCACATTGGCCATTTACTCAACAGTGTTGCATATGAGCAATGTTCCTTGGTGCCTTTGGTTGCCTTGATTAGAAGGACTGCAAATGACAGTTCTCAGAGTCATTCATATGCCTCCTAACCTTTTTGTAAAGGCAAGAGACTTAGGAGAGACCTGGCATGGGGCACAATGTAGGCTCTCGTTAATATTTGTCGCATAGACATCTCATAATCTACTCAGAATTGTGTTTCTGAGGATTCATTTCATAAGACACAGCACAACTTTCAGGATATATCTGAATCCCTGTTACAATAAGCTTGGTGCTTCTCACTTCTCTCTCCCCATCTCCTTTATTTAAAAATAGGTACACTGAAGCATTGGAATCTCTGACCAAGAAAGCAAATGGACTGGATTCTATTCCTGGCTCTGCCGCCCTTCTCTCGCCTCCTGGCAGTTCACTTGACCTTTCTTGCCTTCCCATCCCCTAAGGAAGATGCTTGCTGTGTACAGACCCCACGGGGGTGTTGGGAGGATTTCAGAAGTGAATACAACTATCGTGGGTTATAATATGATGCTGCCAACTACTTTGAGGCCCTGGGATGAAAGATGCTGTGTGAAAGAGCATTGTTATTGCATTTTGTTAAAAATATGGATCAAAGGCTGGCTGTACAGTAAGTGCTAAATGTTAATTATTGTTATAATATCATAACAAAGCAGATGCCAGAATGCTAGATCCCACAAGAAAACCTATTATAATAAGCCAGTGTGAAATGTACATATTACAAAGATATTTGGCAAGGAGGCAGATTTGGTTTTGAAATCTCAATGAACAATTAAGCAGAATAAAAAAATAACTTTTAATGCTATGAAAAATATAAGTGTCTTGACAAGTCTTTAACATAAAAATAAGAACCTGCCTTTTCCCCATAGAAAAGAGGCAGTGTTATTGCTTTTTTCCCTCTCTGAGCCGAAGATATATTTGTGGCATCCTTGAATGCAGGAAAAAAAGCAATATTCTTCCTTATAATGACCCTTAAAATATCTCTTTACAACAGAGATGAATTAGGGAAAAATTCTCTAAGTTTATAATAGAATAAACCTAATTTTTTTAAACTTCAAATGAGTTCATGTTCTACTGCCTGTTTATCTTTCTTCCTCTAAATTCATTTTCTATTTGATGGCATTAGCAAATGGACTTTTGCAAGCATTCATAAATGCCAGGAATTTCTCTTAGCTCAAGCTTTTCACATATTTTCAGATCTAGGAAGCAGAGTACATCATGTAATATCAGCTAGGAAAAGGAGGAGGAGGGGGAGGGAAGGCATAGAAAGATGGATTTAGAGAGAGAGCCCTGCCCTAAAAAAACCAAGGTCAAGAGAAAATAATTTCCATGTCCTTGTGTTTTTAAGAATGGATTATGTGTGAACTCACCTAGCATACTTAGCATACTCAATCTTTTTTGGGGGGAACATTGTGAGAAATGAATAACCAACTCAGGGGGAAAGTAAAAGCATATATTTGCAAGGGGATATGTTCTATCTTTGGGGAAGAAAGAGAGCAAGCAGGAGGACTGCACATCCCAGAACAAACTTACAGGAGAATAAGTACCCTCAGCTTATAGTATTATGGCCAGACTATAATTACCCTGGTCAAGCTCCATGTTTATCTGCCCTGACACCCAGCAACATACCTGATATTAATTCATTCAACATTAACTTTATTTTTTTCCTTTTAACATTTCCCCTATTACTCTAACTTAAAAAAAAAAATGCATCTGTTATTAGAAATAAATAAGCACTGTATTTGTTGGTTAAATGTGCCATGTGTTACTCTGTGTGAAAGGGAGGTGGGAAACCAAATGTAAAAAGCACTTATTTGGGATTTGAGTTGAAACAATCTAGGCTTTTGTTACTGAAAAAAAAATTCAGGATGACTTGCAATAGAGCCCAAAGAAAGCCACTGTCCTCGTGTTCTTCAAACGGAAAAAGCCCTCTAACACATGCCTGACTTTGGAAGGAGGTGGTCGTGGCCTGGGAAATGTGCACCCCACCTGGGATTGCATGGCGCTTAGGAAGCATGGATATCTTGTCTTTCTCAGGACACAGTTGTTGTTTTCCCAGTCCCTGTGATATCAAGATTTCATGAGCGTGCTTTGGCAGTGCTTGTTAAAAAATGAATGGGGACTGGAGTGGCAACTTCAGCATGGTTGTTGGGATTTTGGGAAGTGAAGCAGGTAGGCAGGCAGAGCAGGGTGAGGCAAATGAGCAGATGAGAATTTGGAGGTAAGGCTGGGAGGAGCTTCATCTTCCAATCAGGCATTTCCCTCCATCCCCACTAAATCTCAGCCTCTTCTGGGCGGGTGATTCCCTGAAGTGACCTAGAGTTGCTGAATAGCAGAGAGTGCAAGCCATTGGATTACCTTTTTTATCTCCACCACTGATAGCTCTCTCTTTGCCTGCTCATCAGCAACTGGTCTAAAAGTCAGGGACTTTTAAAATGATGATTTGGGGCTTTGGTTGATTCTTAAGGTATTTCATTCATTTTACAACCAAAATATTGTCTGTGAATGAGCATTTACCGTGAGCCACGCAGAAAGGATGAAAAGTTAGATAGGACCCAGCCCTGCCCTTGACCTGCTGATGGCCTAGTCAGAAATAGAGCCAATGCAATATCAGTAAGTGCAGAAAGATTACAGAGGCCATGAGACAAGAGAGCATGGGATGGGTTAATTCTACTAGAGGTCAGGACAGCTGCCAGACAGGAATCAGACAGCAATGACCTTTGATCTAGGTCTTACGAGTAGGTGAGTTCATCAGGTGGATGGACTGGGGAGGAGCGCCCAGGCAGAAGAAACGGTGTGGGCAAAGAGATTGCAGTGAGAAACCAGAAGGGCCCAGAGGGAGAATGGGAGCAGGTAGAAGTGGGCAGGACAAAGGTCAGGATCTAATCAGGTCTTAGGATAGCTGTGTGGGCTGAATTGTGTATTCTCCAAATTCACCTATTGAAGTCCTAACCCCAATACCTCAAAATATACCTGTATTTGGAGATAGGGTCCTTACAGAGGTAATCAACTTAAATGAGGTTATTAGGGTGAGCCGTGATTCAGTAAGATTGGTGTCCTCATACCAAGGGGATATTGGGACACAGAGACACGGAGGGAAGACTGTGCAGAGACACAGGGAGAGGGGCCGGCACAGAGTCCCCCTCCTTGCCCTCTGAAGGAGCCAGCCTTGGTCTCGGACCTCTGGCCTCCAGGCTGTGGGACAACATGTTCCTGTTGTGTAAGCCACTCAGCTTGTGGTGCTTTGTTACACACCCTCGGGAAACCAAAGCGGGGCCCAGAAGTTTGGATTTCGCACACACGAATGCGTCTCTACCACTCCACATCTGATTAAAATGTACTCTGGAATCACCAAGTCTGGGCTGGGGCTCAGGCTGTACTACTACCAAACCCTTCACGATGACTGTGCTGTCACAGATACACGGCTATAAAACCAAATTTCACGTTAGATCTCCTAGCATTAAAGTCCTGGTGCAGGTCTCCACCAACACCAGTGAGACAGGCCTCCGTCAAGACCAACGAGATGCTGTAGGAGTCCTCCAGCACCAACGAGATGCAAGCCTCCGCCAGGACCAACAAGACCGGGTTCA
>NW_022589745.1:5824742-5840738 GCF_004348235.1 Phoca vitulina | reverse complement strand
AAGACCGGGTTCAGCCAAGACCAACGAGATGCTGTAGGAGTCCTCCAGCACCAACGAGACAGGCCTCCATGAAGACCAACGAGATGCAGGCCTCCGCTGAGACCAAATAGGTGCGGGACTTGGCCAAAGGCCAAGGCTAATTGAAAGTCGGCGGGGGGTCGGCCCAGCTGTTCTCCTTTCAAGCCCTGCAGGGAGTTGCGTGCTCCTAGTTGGAATTACACGACTGGGGAACTCACGGAAGGCTGACTTTGCAGAGGGGTCGGTGCAGAGCTGTGGTGTAGGGGTGCCGCCTGGGCCCGGGCTGCGGAGGTGCAGGGCCGCGGGCGGGGGGTCTCCCCAGCTTCCTTTCTCGCCCCGGAGACAGCACCCGCTAAGACACCTCCACAAGGGACCCGGCTCTGAGAACACAGACTCTGGGACAGCTACAGCCAGGGAGGAGCGTAGGGGACGGGACAGCGGAATCGGCGGTGCCTCAGGGGAGGCCCACGAGAGGCCGGCGCCTCAGGAGGGGACCGGAAGGGCGGCCTCGTGCACTGTCGCTGGGAACGGCGCGCCCGCCGCGGAAAACAGGGTGGAGGTTGCTCCACAGATTGGAAGTAGACGCACCTAGACCCCGCAGCCGCTCTGAGTGCGCACCGGGAGGGAAGGGGAGCGGGCCGTGGAGGCGGCGTCCGCGCGGCCGAGCCCCGGAAGCAGCCGCCGCGCGTGGGCCGGTGAAGCGACCCGGAGCGGATGTGCCGCGGTGGGTGGCTGTTCGGCCGCGGGGAAGGAGGCAGTCCTGGCGTTTGCGACGACGTGCGCGCACCTGGAGGACGTTTGCGGAGCGAGGTAAGTCAGGCCTGGCGAGGTCGAGGCTGTGCGCTATCGTCTCTCTGTGAGATCGAAGGGAAATGGGAGTGAGGCGCCCGAAGCAGTAGGAAGGTGGTTGCCCGGGAAGTAGGGCGAGGTGGGTGAGAGGGTACAAACTTCCACCTGTGGGACCCGTCGGGTCTGAGGGTCCGACTGGGGTTGGTGACACTGATGTCCTTGAAGTTTGCGGGGAGAGTGGCCCTTGAACCCCCAGGATAATGGTGT
The DNA here is from genome assembly GCF_004348235.1 of Phoca vitulina. Lineage (NCBI taxonomy): Eukaryota > Metazoa > Chordata > Mammalia > Carnivora > Phocidae > Phoca > Phoca vitulina. The sequence goes on along the minus strand of NW_022589745.1, from coordinate 5,839,664 downwards.
GAGGTCAGGGAAGGATTAGCTCGATGGTGGGGTTCCTGTCACCGGGGACGCACGTGTCCCGTCGCCACAGGGTGCCCTTTGACTGCCTTCCCGTTCTGTCAGTGAGACCGCGGGAGAGCCGAGCAGACACGTGAGAGGCCGGCCGTCGCTCCCTCCCCGCGGTGGGCTCGCAGACTCCGCCTGAGGGCCAGCCCCAGAGCCGCCAGGGAGACGCGAGGGAGGGCGCCGAGGGGAGCGAACCTTCCGGGAGCTCCGGCGGCAGCACACGTGGGCCCTGGCCCGGCCCTGGCCGATGGACGCGGAGGTGGCATTGTTCCGTGAGGTGCCGAAAGCCCGCGTTCTTCCCTCAGCAAAAGTGCCCGCGGGTACTGTGCCAGGTTGTTTGAACCACCGAGTCTTTCCAAGTGATCGTGACAAAGATAGCGGGGGCAGGACGTAGCCACGCCCCGGGATGTCAGTGACAGCGGCCTGTGTGCTCCGGGTGCCTGCTCGCCTTGCTCCGGAGCACGTGGCGCCGTGTTTATTTCTCGTGTTGCAGGCATTTTCATAGGGTTCGGAAGGGTGACATCCCCAGGCGAAAGCCACAAGGAGGTGTTGATCGCGGAGCCGGACTGGAAACCGGCTTCGCTCTGACGCTCGTGTTCTCGCCACTATCTGCGCGGTTTTCTGCAGCAGCTTCGGCCCTAAGAGGCAGGCTGGCCTGTTATTCGGTAAAAATGACGGAAGCCAAATTGTGATCTGTGTTTTCCTTCCAGCTCTGAGGCTGAGGCAAAGCCACCACACCCCTCAGTCACCGCTGAGAGGGACTGGGTCACTGAGGGAAGCAGGCTTGGTCTCCCCGGAGTGGAGAAGCGAGTGGAGACCCCTGTCTCGGAGGCAGGTCTCTCCAGCCCTGGTTGCAGGTTCACATTTTGCGACACTTCATTAAAAGGAATGGAGCACTTGGGTTTTCCCAGGAGGACTCTGCGTGTGGTTACTGGGCCCCTTACCTTTGGGTGGGGGTCGCCCCACATCTGTGGACAGAAGCCTGCCCTCGTGGCTTATTTAGCTTGTAGGATTTTTTCGATTAAAGATGCTATGAGTGAAAACAGCCCGCAGCGTTTGCTGAGCTCTCTTTAACTTCATCATTCCGGGTGTGTGTGATTCATGGTATTTTAATGAAGAACCCTCCTCCGTGTGTGTGTGTGTGTGTGTGTGTGTGTTGTTTTGCTTTTAAAGGATCCTGAGATGGGAACTAGAGGATCAAGGTCTTCAGGGTTAGATTCTTTAGGAACAGCCCAGGGTGGCATGGGGAGAATCTGGTGACAATGGCTTGACATTGATATTTGTGTGTGTAAAAGCATCTGATACTTCTGCACTTATGTACTTACTTCCCTGGTTTATCTGTCTTCCCCACTAAACTCTCCGTTTCCTGGGGCAGGGACCAGCAGGTGGGCTGTCAGCTTTTGCAGGTCGTGGCTATGTGGGGACTGAGGTGGCAAGGGGGCCAGCTATGCCAAGGGAACAGCCTCATGGAGGCTTATAATCTTGAGTGTATTTTCTTGGTCATGTAAGTGCATAGCTTTTCTGGGTGTTGAAATTTATTTCATGTGGGGATGAAAAACTTTATCTTTGGATGAAATTATCTTTGGATGCTGGGTTGACTATTTCGGTAGCAAAGGAAGTTCAATTGCAAAATTCAGTGTCCTAAAAACAAAGGAGTGATAGTTATTTTCTTTACAATTCCAATATGCACACCCCTATTACAGAGTAGTTTTCAGGGTGTTTGTTTATAAAATAACTATTTCCTCTGGTCATAATAACTTCACAGTGGGGAGAGGTGGGGACCAGCTTCAGGGTAGACTCAGTAATGTGTACTCTTTTTATGTAAGCACCAGTTAGTGGGGCAAGACCCTTTATGTTGCTGGCAAAACCCAGTGAAGTGCTTCCTGAAGGAGATAAGTGGGCAGCAGGGTTCAGAGCCGTAGCTCTGCGGGGAAGCTGCTCTCCCATGACCCCAGAGCTCCGTCTAGTCAGAAGGCAGCTTGCAACAGGAACATTTGACATCACCCCTCTGCCCTGGGCCAGCGCCCCGGCACTGCTTCTGGCCAGGACTGGTGGCTGGCAGCGACGTGCCCTCCAGCACATCGCTCTCACCCTTTGGAAGAGCGGCGCTGCTCGCTCCTCCGTGGCATGCCCCGCGGGAAGCGAGGACCTGACTTCACGAGGGCAGCTCATTGCCAAAAGCCAGTCCAGAGTCTGGCACATGGTTAGGACAATTAGATTGTAAGTGATTAATGGCCCTTGGCAGGAGTCCACTGAGCATGATGGTGCCTGTGCCCGGACTGGGCAGGCCGCGTGGTTCCAGGTTCCCCCTTTCCCTCAAAACTGCCCGAGAAAAGCTGGTGGGGATCCTGTGAGCTCTCCGGGAATCAGCAGCGGCTTCGGAAAAGGAAGAAGCTTCCACTTTTCATTTCTAAAATGTTGGCTGATGACTCTTTCTTTTGCTTAGGGAAAATGTCATTGATAAATCCTGAAGCTAAATGTAGAAACTCTGGAGAGAGAAAAAAAATAATGGTGGGATGAGATGTGGTTTTTAAAGCTAGAGAAAAAGTCCTGGAAAATTCCTGGTAACCGAAACTAAGTCGTGAAGCCAGGAACTTCCAAACCAAACATATCTACTAATTCATTCCTCTGTTGAGTAATTCTTTGTGGACCGGCTTGAGTGTAGGCATCCAATAAAATCTAATCTCTGGCACACAAATAAGCTAGGGCTTGTATGGGTGACACTAAAATGTAGTTTATCTGCGAATCAGGTATTAGCTTCGCGGAAGAGTTTTTTGTGTTTTTTTGGCAGTCCTGGGAAAGCTTCAGTATCGCAACAGACGCTGAATAAATGTTGGGATTCGAGAATGAAGTAACAGCCTCTGCCTTCATGCTTACGTTCTATGCCGGGATCGTAGAAGGGATTCACAAATAAAACACGTGTTTTCTTTAGCAAGCATTTACTGTGTGAGCCATGTTCCGTGGAGGAAAGAAGGATGGGCAGGGTGCAGGAATGGTGAGTGGGGACAGAGGTGGAGGAGTGTGTGGGCAGGTCGCGTTCACCGGGTGGGCTGTTGAGGCTGAGCATTCGGCTTGCGGAGTGTTTGAGGACAGGGTGAGGCTGGAGGGAGGGTGGGCTCCTGTGGCAGGGAAGACCTGAGGCCCTTTGTCTTCCAGGAGCCCCGTGGTTTCCTCAGGGCGCATTCCTGTGGGTGGCGCGGCCTGGGAGCTGGTGGCCAACTCACCTCCTGCTAAAGTGCCCTTAGCGCCTCCTCCTTCCTGACCCCCGTGGGCCCTCCGGGTGTGGCAGCCGCAGACAGAGCTGGCTTTCTCCTCCAGCCCCGGGCTGCTCCTTCTCTCCCCCCCGAGAGGAGGAAGCACAGACCAGTCCTTGGGTGATTTCTCTTACTACTTTATGTGCCCGGAGCCCCCATCACCCCCGCCCTTGTGTAGCGCCACCTGAAGCAGATCTCACTCTTCTCATTTTTAATTGGCTGCAGCCAGGGTGAGTGAGGCCCCACACCCAGAGCTGGCACGGCGTGGGCATGGCCAGCCGATTGGAAAAGGCGCCAGGCAGCTCCCAGCTTCTGGTGCCACCATCCTGGTGTGTTCCAGGGTGTGTGCCCTGGTTACAGCCTCATCTACTGCAGGTGTCTGGGAGCGGAGGCACACAGAGCCACACCCCAGCCTTGAATCTTACCATTTGCTTTAGAGTCTTTCATGTGAACTCTTCTAGTCGGGAATAGTCAGGATATGGTGACCCAGAAGTTGCTTGCTTACCTGAATTACTTGGCGGGGTTGGCATGGGGGCAGGGTGGGAGTCCAGTGGGCTCGGGCTGGTGGGGAACGCCTCATCTTGACTCCTGAGCACCTCAGGGGTTAAGGGAGGCAACAAACCTGAGTCCAGGGCTGAAGGAGGCTGGGGGGGAATCCACTGAGGTGGGAAGTCTGATCCCAAACAAGGCTTTCCTGGAGCAAGTTTAGGTAGCTGGCGTTGGTACCTGTGGGGTCAGAGAGCTGGGACATGCTGGGTCTTGGGGGGGGGGGGCTGATCTGGGGTAATAGGTGAGGTGGGGCAGGAGAGGAGAGGAGAGGATGCTGGAGTGAGGCAATAAGCCACATCTGGCGTTCCAGTGGCGTGCTGTGTAGACAGCACAGCCCCATTTCTCTTAAGGCCTGACATAAGGAGAACATTCTGTTCTGTGTTCACAGCCCCTTTCTGACTCTGTCTGGCTCATGTGCCCCTAGCTGAGAATGGTCCTGCCCTTTCTCCTTAGATGTGGGTGATAACCTTTCCAACGTACACTTCATCTGATCCCAAGTGTAAATGTTTGTGAGGAAAAATCAGCTTGTTATTTCAGCTTCAGTATTTATACCCACCCATAAAACTACACATGGAAACGACAAACAAATTTATTTGCCATTTTTGAAAATTTGGCCCTTAAAGGGCATTAGCAAGAACATTGTGCCATTAGCACAGATTGTTTTTAAAACACTTAAAAAGATCCAAATTCTGCTGAATTTGGGGGCCAAGTAGATTGAAAATTGCATCTTGTATCCCAGAATCTCCATGCAGTTGAGCTGTGTGCATGCTGGAAAAGAGTGCCATTTAGACGTGGCCTGTGTCCCGCAAGGGGATGATCTCACCCTGGGCCACAGAAGGCCACGCAGCAGATAGCTGGAGGAGACCAGAGTGTCTGGTGGTCTGGGTGCTCCTGCAGGGGCAGGCCCCAAGGGAGGGTAAGGTGGGCTCGTTTGAGGCTTAAATGCCCGAGGGTGCCTTGTGTGGAGCCTTCCCAGATCCGTGTCCCAGGAACAGACCCGGTGTTGCTCCAGTCTTACCACCTTTCACAAGGATAAAATCCACACTCCTCTCCGTTCTGCCCCTCTGCACAGACCCCAGTCTCCAGCAATACCGAGCCTTCTGGGTTGCCTTCAGAATTGGTCTGTCGGGGCCCCTATCTGGCATGTCCTTGCAAAGTAGAGTGGCTGAACGTCGGTCCCCCATCACGTTGACTGCCCCCGCCCCAGGTTAGCCAGTTAGAATCTCTGTCCTGGGAGTTGGAGGCGGTGCCCAAGTCCACCTTGCGGGTGTCTGGAGCAGAGCCGTCTGAGGCCATCCTGCGGACAGCTGCTCTGGCTTCAGCCCTGCTGTGGCTTGATGTTCAGTCTTCCTTCTGCTCTGGGCCTGATCTTTGTCAAGTCCCCCCCCTTTTCCTTAGTAATTGTGTGTAGTTTTTCAGAGCTTATTATGCATGTTGCTAAGGACTTCACATACAATATTTGTTTCAAAAACTACTGAGTCCGTATCGCAGATGAGGTAACAGGCTCCGAAAGCTTGCATAACTCCCTTCAGCAGGTAAGGTCAGTGTTGTAGTGCCTGTGACGGATAGCTCTTGAGTCATTCCAGGTGTCTTGTCAGTTTCTGTAGTTTGTGAGCAAAAGACCCTTAAAGGATTCAGCCTTTCTCTTTTCTCGTCCAGGGTGGTGTCAAGACTAGGTTCATATCACCTTTGTGATGTCCTTCTTGGCTGGGTCATACGGAGTTGGAAGGTTCCCTCCTCTGGGCTCCCAACAGGACGTGATTCAGAGTTATCCCATAATTACTGGTCCACTGCTCTCTTCTCTGGAGGTCTGTGGCTTTGTCAGTGACAGAGCTGTGAATTATTTATGTCCGTCCCCCAGAGCGAAGTAGGAGTGCAGTGACTATTGTTGAATGAATGGATGACTCCTTCCCTAGGGTAGATGAGCGGGAGGGAAAGAAAGAGGAGAGAGAGAAGTGAGTGGCCGCAGCAGGCCGTGCTGGTGCAGGTGCGTCGGCAGGGGGACGGGAGTGACTTTGAGAGGCAGGTCCTACTAAGATCAAATCACTGTTGGAATCATCTCATTTAGGTTAATCTAGGAAATGCATGCTGGCGATCCTGCCAAGTCTCAGTAGATACTGGGGCAGAGGCTGGCCAGAGTGAGGTGTATCTCTGGACCTGGGAGTCCAGGACCTGCATGTGTGGGCTGGCCGGTGTCAGAGGTGATCTGTCAGGGGCCGCTGTTCCGACCAGGAGCACCCAGAGTCTGCACTGAGAGATGCCCTCAGGGTCAGTTTCGGCAGCAGAGGGGAGCTGCTGGTGGGATGACGCCCGTGGCAGAGAAGCCGGGTGGATGCGTGGAAGGCTGTCTTGTTGGGGAAGGAAGGTTGGCAGCCAGGGTGCATGAGTGTCACGGTACTTGGAAAGGGAGTGGAGCCTGACTTTGCCCACGGGGACACCCCAGGTTTTCCCACGCTGTTTATGTGTTCATGCCATTTTCTGTAGAAGGAAGGAAAGTTCTGGTTTGTGAAGCTCAGCTCAGCTTGTGCTGGTGGCTTTAAACTGTGGCCCCGGGTCACCAGGATCCTTTTAAATTGCAGGTTCCTAAACATCCCTACAGCAGTTGCAATTCACTGGCCTGAATGGAGACCAGGAATCTGCATTCTTACCAAACACCACAGGTGAATCTGATGCAGCGGGTTCTTCTAATCCAATTTGTAAACCATTTCTCTGGGTTCCTATGGGAAGGACACCTTGGCTGTTGATTTAGGAAAATGTGTGAAGGAACCTTTTGGTTATTTGATGGGATCATGGTTGTGGGGAGAGTCCTGCTGGGACGTTGAAACCCAGGGCCAGTAACTCTTTTCCATAGAAGGAACTCAGGTGCCTCATTCGGGTCTAGGGCAGTTCTGCTATGAAATGAGTTGGAGCTTAAGGGCAAATCCTAGGAATTGGGAGTTGCAGCTGGGAATTGTGGCAGGTGGGGAGACAAGCACTGGAGAAGGAGCTGGCCCCGCAGTGAGGGGACAGTCAGAGACCCATGCTCTGGTGATGAGCTTTGGCAGCAGTCTTGTTGGATGTTATTTCTGGTTCTGTGCAGTAATTTCCCTCTTTTGTGCCCAGACCTTCATTTGAAAGTCTGTTGCTCACGACAGCCCTAGGTTAGGAGTGTTCTGGAGAACTGAAGACCAGATCCTCATTTACCTTTAGAGTAGAGTGTGGGAGTAGAAAGTCATGGCTGAGGGGGCGTGGTGTTGCCTGCGGCTGCGATAACAAGGCACCCCCAGCTGGGTGGCTTACAACAATGGGAATGTGTTCTCTCATGGTTCTGGAGGCCAGAAGTCTGAGATCAGGGTGTTTTCAGAGCCATGTTGCCTTTGAAGCCTGTAGGGGAATCCTTCCTTGCCTCTTGTTAGCTTCTGGTGGTGGCCATCAATCCTTGCTGCTCCTTGGCTTGCAGCTGTCACTCCAGTGTCCCTCTGTGTCATCACGTGGCGTTCTCTCTGTGTGTCTGTGTCCCTGTGTCCAAATTTCCCTCCTCTTCTAAGGACACTGTCATATTGGATTAGGGCCTGTCCTAATGACCTCATTTTAACTTGAATCATCTGTACAAACCCTATTTCCCAGTAAGGTCACAGTCACAGATACCAGGGGTTAGGATATGAATATCTCATTTTTGGAGGACACAGTTCAGCCCATTATAGATGGTCAGGTGTGAGAGTGCATGCCCTTCCATCCCTCACTTCTTGCAGAATCTTCAGAAATTTTGTAGGGGGACTCAATTATTGGAAGACTTATCAGCAACCTGTAAGCTGGAAGTTTGGGTATTTTATCGGGACATTACGAGACAAGGTGACCCTGGATGAACTTGGGCCCACTCTAGTTACACATGTGTCAGGAGTGGTTACAGCTTAGTGCACTATGTGTCAGATGAATTACCTAACTTCACTTGTGCTGCCGCCAGCTCTGCGTCACCATCACGAGATTTGAGTCCGGCTTGTGTAGGGCCAAGTTCAGTTCTCCATGAAGACAGATACTTAATAAATGCTTCCAGTGTTCAGACAATTAAATGGAATATCTGTGGGGCTCTTAGGTTCTCGGACAAACAGATTGCTGTGCGAAGTCAGAGCCTCGTTATTTCACCAAGGGTTGGAAAAATAAGAAGAGACATGGTTACATAGTCCCCTTGGCTGGCAGTTACAGTGCTTTGGACACGGGTCACATTCTGATTCTGCTTGATCATAAACACCTGGTCCTGGAAGCATCCGCAGTTTGTTTCATTTTTAGAGACTGGGATGGCAAATTTAAAATTCAGATTCCTTGAACAGCAGGGAGAATGTGGCTATAAAGTGTTTCAGACCACAATGTTTTAAATGAAGGTTAATTTTCTGATAAAGTAGGAAATGAAGGAAAAATTATCTCCCTGCACGCAAGCATGGTTTAGAATACTGTAGCTCAATTAGATGTTCTGATTGTGCAAACAATCAGCTTCATGTCTTGTTAAACTTCTCCTTTTCAAATTATGAAGCTTTTCTATACTAAGATTAGCAGGGGTATTAAGGATACAACAGATAAAAGATCCATCTGAGCTCAGAGGAAAATTATAACTTAAGAGGGTTCAAAACTAAATGAGGACTTCCTAAAATCCCACAGCGTAGCCAATGTTATTAAAAAATCATCCAGCATGGAAATTAGCTGTTAGACTCAGAGGAAAGAAAAGTTATTATTCTTTGCTCTTTTCCCCTAAAATATCAAGTGCTTTTTACCCAGTGGAATTTTGCTCTGTGCATACAGAAATATACCTCAAGTTTGTTAATCAAAGTATTATTTGCAAAATAGTTTTTGGGATACAGAATGTTTATTCCTTGTTGGCCAGACTTTAGGAAAAGGAAGCTAAGACCATTAGAATTTCCCAACTTTTGCTGCAAATAAAATTGATGCTCTAAGTTTTAATAAGTACATCATTTTTCTGATTCATTCTCAAGTGTTTTTGTTCAATTCTAATTGGGTTGTATCCAGAACAAAGAGATGTGCAGTCATTTTGTGCTGAGTCTTTTCTATTTTCAGTGCTGATAGTAAAGTCCCAGAATGTGTTAGCACACACTTTATGGCAGCTCATGGAGTTTGTTCACTGAGGGAGCTAGTGATGCCTCATCTTAGTAAGACACTGGTTACCGTCATGCCTGTCTCCCATCTCCTTCCCACTCTTAATGTTGCTTCTTTACTGCCGGTGCTGGGAGCTGTGGCCATGACTCCTAACAGCTCCCCCTTCCTCCCAGCTCCCCCCATGCCCTACAAGTGCCGAGCCTGTGTCCTGCCCATCCTGATTACCAGCTGTGCACCATCACTGTGCCTCCCTGTGTGTGGCTTCTCTTGAAATTTCTTTGGGTTATCTTCCCAGGCTTTGTGCCAACTCACAGGTCACGTCTTCCAGGAAGGTTTCCCTGACCCCAGGCTCCTTCTGATGGGTTAGGCATCCCCCTCAGGAGTGCTTTTCACACGGTCATGTTGTCACCTGCTCCTTATCTGTCTCCTCCTGAATCATAAGCGGCGAGGACAACGTCTGGGTGGTGTTTGCCCTGGTGCCTTTGGCGCGTGGCACAGTCCCTGGCATGTGCTACACACTCAGCCATCATACGTGCTTCTCATGTGAGGAATTAATGTATTTGGGGTGCCCAGAGGAGACCCAGCCTTTGAAGATGACATGCACCCTCACTGAGGACCTAACAAAATGTGACCCTAAAAGTCTAGGACTGAAGGGGCTCAGTAGAGGTTTGTCACAGTCTGGCTCCTGTGTTGGGATAGGGTTGTGCCTGGGTGTTTGGAAGAAGAAATCTTAGGTGGATTGGTGGCTGTCATTTGACAGGTCCTATCACTTAAATTTGGTCAAATGAAATGAATTATTGAAAGCGATGGTGGATGAGCTATCATTTATTTCAGAAAAGGGAACTGAGAAGCACTGTCCTGGGTACCTTATACATTAGTACATTCTTTTCTGAAGTGGATCAAGTTGCTTGCATTTTATAGTGAATGACTTTAGGATAATGGTCAAGATGAGAACTTTGGAGTCAGATAGCCTATGTGCAAATCTCACCACACTTATTAGCTGTAAGATCTAGGAAAAGGGCTAATCTCTGTCTGTCTTGGTTTTCTCATGTGTGAAATGGGATTTTAAAAAGCACCATGAAGTTTTAGTGATGCTAAAATGAGATAATACATGTGAACATTTACCATAGTGCTTAGTGCATAATGAAGGCTTGATAAACATCTTAGTTCAAACAGAGAACCTGAGGCTCGGAGGATTTAAGTCCTGATCACTTAGCTAGGGAGGAGTGACTTAGCTAGCGAATCACTTAGCTAGGGAGGATTTTGAGTCCTCAGATTTGTTCGTCTTACAAAAAATAAGGCCATTCCTGCTCTACTGGACGATTTCCTTAGAAACCCACTGTTATGTGTACCGTTGTTGACATTGGTGTTTTGAGCCTTTGGGCCCCTGTAGTTTGCTGCAATGAATTTAGAGATTTCCCCATCAATAGTGGACTGCCCATGTGTTGTACTGTCAGTTAACCGACACCATAGACATTTTCATGGAAATCCAAACTGTATGTTGTTTTTCCTAAATTTTTAGTTTTCAGAGGACATTCCTGGACCCGGCTGCAAAATCCCATAAATTAAATTGAAGTCAGTCACATTTATGATGGGGTTGTTAAAAAGCTGTAAGTGTTATGAATTTATGACTCTGTGCTCACATTCAGCTGTTCACTGCTTCTGCTTCTAGGTCTTTCTATCCTGTGTGGGATAAAATTTATATTTGTGGGTGAGATCATTATAAATCTTTTATGCACCACGAGTCTAATTTTAAATGTTTGCAAGCATGGAGAACTAGGCCCAAGAGATATCTACTATATTTCATGGATTATGGCTCTTGTATAACTAGCAAGAAAAAAAAATCTCTCAAACCCAAACCCAAACACTGAACTCTGTAACCAGCACCTAAACCTCACTGAAGAGGGAGTGCTTTATGACGGAGCTAAACTTTGACTCTGTGGATATTGTTTCAAAATTCTCTCTTTTTTTCACATAAAAACAAAACAAATAAAACAAAAACCTCTCATTGATGACCACGCTTCCAGGTGTCCCTTATGGCCATCTAGCTGAGTTTAGTGAGAAAAGAATAGAAAAAGAACAGTTTCTCTGCATCAGGATTTCATGACTCCTTTTGGAGTAGGGAAAGTAAGGCCAGCAGAAAGCAGCTGGTGGCCCTGTCCTCATCATTGTTTGGAATCTTGACCCCGAACTTGGGTGTCACTGAAGTCAAAGTACCTAAGAAAATGCAGACACTTGGAGGAGACTTGAAAAAAAAAGTATTATGAAAATGAAAATGTATGTTTACTTTTTGCCAAGAGACAGCTGGGAACTAGGTACCAGCCCCACTGGATGACTTGATAAGCTCTGTGATGACAGGGTGAGGCCTCATGACCATCCTGATGAGAAACTGGGAATTAAGCCCACTTGAATGATGTGGCCAAATTAAAAGGGTTAAGAGAATGTGGTGAAGTATCATTAAAAGCAATTAATGAGATAGGATTTAATATGCACAAACATTTTGTGCTGACATTGTGCTTTGGAGCACGAGGCCATCAGTTTTGCTGTGTTGTCAGTAAGAAATGATTCTAAAATTAATCCAGGCAACAAAATCATCTGGAGGAACTTTAATAAAAAAAAAAAAAAAATACATGTTCAGGCCCCCATCTCAGATCTGAATCAGAATTCCCAAAGCCACAGCATATGTCTCTGCTTGCCATAAGCTCCGTGGATTGATTTTTGGGAACCAGAGCATAATTTGATGGTCCTCTTTCTCTATATCCTTTTGAAAATGTGTGTGAAGTCCTTTGGGCCCATCTCTTTATATAGGAGGGAATTCTAAGTAAGTTGTGATTTCAGGGGTCCTCATTTCCCTTCTGTAGACGGAGAATTGAAGCCCAGAATGGTTTGCTGCTTGATCAACAGCTTGCCCAGCTTATCGCAGACAGAATCAAGACTTGAGCTCAGGCTTTTGGCTGCCCAGCCCAGGGATCTTTTACTAGACCTGTCATTCCCACTCTGGCCTCTGAAGCACCCCAGGGTACTACCGTGAACTTACATGGACCCTACAGGATGTTTAAATTTTTGAGTTTTCTAAGGAAACACAGTGATGCTCTGTAGCTGTCAGAGTGTGTGTGAACCACTAGCTTGAGATAGTTCACTTTTGACTCTGGGTCATGCTATATTCCTTTTAATAATATATCTTTGCAAAGCTGGATTTCTGAAGGTTGCTAAGATAAGAAGCAACTATTGCAGGAAAATCGGTATGAAATAGGAAATAAGGGTGGTGTTGTCCACTCTGAATCCAGGGATTAAGAGATTGTGATGAGCCCAACAACAGGTGCACACACCCACTAGTACGTAATCATGTTAGAATGGGGAGAAAAATGTTATTTTTTCTTTCATTTTGTGTCTTATTTTTAAGATGGCTACTAACTTCTAGAATATAAATGCTTATAACCTAATTACTTTATAAGCAGACATACTGGATACTGCTCTTGGTGCAGGGACACTGTGGAAAGAGTACTGAGACACTTACAGACACCACGAACGAAGGAAGTTTAGGAGCCGAATCCTACCGTCTTCCCCTTGTCACACACTACATTTTGACTTGTATATTTAAAAGCTTTAGTTATCTGGGTTTCAAGACACAAATTGATGTCTTTTCCTTTTCTTTTGGTGTCACAGTCCTACCATTTCTTTTGGACTGCTTGCTTCCAAAAGGATATCTGTGACAGTGGTTTTTATTTCAGCAACAAAGCAGCATGTTTCTGTTGAAATGAGGTTATATTCAGAATTGTTTCATTGGAGGAATAGGGTCCTGAGGAGGAATGGACACAGGGCAATTCATCCATGCACAATATCAACCTGACTGTATGTTAGCTACCATTACAGCTCCGTCCCTCTGGGTTCTGTAGACAGTAGGGGCATCTCGAAACCCCCACTGAAATGCAGGTATTTCTTGGCAGGCTTGTCTTGGAAACCTTGGTTGTGACTAAAGAGTCAGGTTAGAGGAAGAGCATGTAGTTTACCAGAACCTGCAGGTAGAAGATGCTGTTAGGGGAACTGCAGTGGGAGCCTGGATGCACCTGTTGCTTCTAGGTCTGACTGGTTCTGTGGAAAACAGGGGATGACAATCACCAAGGACCTCATGGAGAGCTCTGATTGTTTAGCTTATTTATATTTTACCAAGTAAATCCATTTTACCTTTTGGTCATTTAGTTTAATTGGTAAAAACAACCCCTTCCATTTGCCTATTGTTTTACCTTTCTAGAAGCTTTTCTCCCCCAATCTCATTTGGTTCTTTTTTTTTTTTAATTTTTTATTGTTAGTTAATCACCATACATTACATCACTACTTATTGATGTAGTGTTCCATGATTCATTGTTTGTGCATAACACCCAGTGCTCCATGCAGAACATGCCCTCTTTAATACCCATCACCAGGCTAACCCATCCTCCCAGCCCCCTCCCCTCTAGAACCCTCAGTTTCTTTTTCAGAGTCCATCGTCTCTCATGGTTCGTCTCCCCCTCCAATTTCCCCCCCTTCATTCTTCCCCTCCTGCTATCTTCTTCTTTTTTTTTTTCTCTTAACATATATTGCATTATTTGTTTCAGAGGTACAGATGTGTGATTCAACAGTTTTGCACAATTCACAGCGCTCACCATAGCACATAGCCTCCCCAATGTCTATCACCCAGTCACCCCATCCCTCCCCCCCGACTCCAGCAACCCTCAGTTTGTTTCCTGAGATTAAGAATTCCTCATATCAGTGAGGTCATATGATACATCTTTCTCTGGTTGACTTATTTCGCTCAGCATAACACCCTCCAGTTCCATCCACGTCATTGCAAATGGCAAGATCTCATTCCTTTTGGCAGCTGCATAATATTCCATTGTATATATATACCACCTCTTCTTTATCCGTTCATCTGTTGATGGACATCTTGGCTCTTTCCACAGTTTGGCTATTGTGGACATTGCTGCTATAAACATTGGGGTGCACGTACCCCTTCAGATCCCTACATTTGTATCTTTGGGGTAAATACCCAGTAGTGCAATTGCTGGATCGTAGGGTAGCTCTATTTTCAACTTTTTGAGGAACCTCCATACTGTTTTCCAGAGTGGCTGCACCAGCCTGCATTCCCACCAACAGTGTAGGAGGGTTCCCCTTTCTCCGCATCCCCACCAACATCTATCATTTCCTGACTTGTTAATTTTAGCCATTCTGACCGGTGTGAGGTGGTATCTCATTGAGGTTTTTGTTTTGGATTTCCCTGATGCCGAGCGATGCTGAGCACTTTTTCATGTGTCTGTTGGCCATTTGGATGTCTGCTTTGGAAAAATGTCTGTTCATGTCTTCTGCCCATTTCTTGATTGAATCATTTGTTCTTTGGGTGTTGAGTTTGATAAGTTCTTTATAGACTTTGGATACTAGCCCTTTATTTGATATGTCATTTGCAAATATCTTCTCCCATTCTGTCGGTTGTCTTTTGGTTTTGTTGACTATTACTTTTGCTGTGCAAAAGCTTTTTATCTTGATGAGGTCCCAATAGTTCATTTTTGCCCTTGCTTCCCTTGCCTTTGGCAATGTTTCTAGGGAGAAGTTGCTGCGGCTGAGGTTGAAGAGGTTGCTGCCTGTGTTCTCCTTTAGGATTTTGATGGACTCCTGTCTCACATTGAGGTCTTTCAACCATTTTGAGTCTATTTTTGTGTGTGGTGTAAGGAAATGGTCCAGTTTCATTCTTCTGCATGTGGCTGTCCAATTTTCCCAACACCATTTGTTGAAGACACTGTCTTTTTTCCATTGGACATTCTTTCCTGCTTTGTCGAAGATGAGTTGACCATGGAGTTGAGGGTCCATTTCTGGGCTCTCTATTCTGTTCCATTGATCTATGTGTCTGTTTTTGTGCCAGTACCATACTGTCTTGATGATGACGGCTTTGTAATAGAGCTTGAAGTCCGGAATTGTGATGCCACCAGCTTTGCTTTTCTTTTTCAATATTCCTCTG